>NW_018130149.1:0-2181 GCF_001952655.1 Monopterus albus
ACTGGCATGAGAACTGGTGATTTCCGCTGGGGGTCAGTCATTATTTCTTTTGTCTTGCTGTTGTTCAGGACCAGGTGATTTTTCTCACACCACTCCACAAAGTCAATAACAACCTCTCTGTATTCCCCCTCACTCCCCCCAGATGCACATCCAACAATAGGGGTGTCGTCTGAGAACTTTTGTAGATGACACTGGTTTATTTGTATTTTGTGGCATTCATGTGGATGGCAAAGTAAGAATTTCATTGTACAGGGATGCATGTTTCCTAACTGTGCATATGACAAATAAACTTTGACCTTGACCTAAAAGGATCGGCGGTTATGCCATGCCATCATAGTTTAAGGAATTATTAGCCAGATATATTTAGAGCAGTGGTTCTCAACTTGTGTCACCCTTTCCAACTTTCCAACCCACTTATCAAGTTGCATTGTACAAGGAAACACGTTTCCTAACTGTGTCTATAACTGTGTCTATAACAAATAAACACTTTGACCTTCATTTTATATGAGTTATAACTTTCTTTCCCACCATGGCTTGCAATTGGAATACACATGATCAAAATGTATGTTAAATCATGTTTAAACACAAAGTCTTCCTAACTGGAAGATTAGCAGTTTGATTCCCGGCTTGCCCAGTCCACATGTCGAAGTTTGCATTGGGACAACACAAAAAAGTACTTGTATAGTACTTTACTATGCTTTACAGCACACTCAAAGCATTTTCACACTAATTGGCCATTCACCCATTCGCACTCACAAACATTTACACACCAGTGACATCACCAGGAGCACCTGGGGGTTCAGTGTCTTGCTGAAGTTGGCTGAGTTGGCTCTTGGGGTTCAATTTCTGTTATGGTGGGGCAGGTACGGGTGGACCCAATAGGCAGACAGACACAGGAGTGGAAAAAAAATACACATTTATTAAGGAACATTTATACAAGGAACAGGATACTGGGTGGAAAAGAGAGGGGGACAGAGGCAGAGCAGGATAAGCAGGTTTTGTTGGTCTGACAGGATGCAAAGCAGTCAGGCAGCATGAAGCTAGAGACGAGGCAGGTAGACAGCATTGTACTGGGGAGGAAGCAGGCAGACAACGTGGTGCTGATGGAGAGCAAGTGGAGTACTTGGGAGTGCAGAGCTGGGGGGAAATGAAGAGTTGGCAAGCGCAAAACCGGGAGCAGAGAGCTGGAGTGGAGATCTGAGGAGTGCAGATCTGGGGATGGAGAACTGGGGAATGCAGAGTCAGGAATGGAGAACTGAAGCTGGGGGTGAAAAGCACAGAGCTGGGGGAAAGGAGAGTCAGTGTAATGGAGACAAGCAAGTAATAGGGCTGTAGCTTGTCAGAGTTGACAAGACAAGCAGGTTAACAGGGCAGTGGCCAGGAACAAAGTTATGTAGTCAGTGAACCAGCTGGCAGCAGATGGAAAGGGGGTGTATATATGGGGAGCTGAACCGGGAGATAACGAGCAAAGGTGGAGGTGATCATATGATTAGTAATTATGCTGGTGAGGATGTAAATGGCAGGGAGAGACAGGGAATACAGGGGGAAACAACAGAAAAACAGGAAGCAAGGTCCGCACACCATAACAATTTCCCTGCAGGGGAAATATTAACACTTGGGCAAATGCCATTTTTATACAATTTTACTTGGGCAGAGGCACAGGAGAAGAGCAACTTAGGCTGTTTTTAAATGGCTAAGTATAGATTTGGTACTCATTTTGGACCAAGAATTGCATTTGCATTAAAAGCGACTCAGACCACCTTTTGTTTGCTCAATTCGCTTTCCCAACAACAAGATACCACAGATACCAGAAACAATCTGGTATCTGTGGTGTCACATTACAGTTCCTCCTGATTGCCCCAACCTGTTTAAAGAAAATAGGACCCACTCAGTTTCCATCATCACTAACCCAGCAGAACAGAAGACACATATTGCAAATGTGTAAACACGTTCTCATTGGATTGACACATTTTCCCACTCTTTTGCAAAACAGCCAACACGGATGTCATTCAAACAGTTCAAACTCCATTGTTCTAGCTATGGTAACCAAAGAGAAACCATCTATCCCTAACTATTAGAAACTGCCAAGATCAGTGTAGAATCACTAAAGCTCCTGTTTGACACTGCTTCACACAAATCTTCACTTAGCAATTGGGAAAAACTGCAAGCTGAACCATGCCT
>NW_018130150.1:0-2173 GCF_001952655.1 Monopterus albus
CAGAAAAAGACTAAAATATGTACAGCCCATTTGAAAATGTGTCCCACACATGTGCCTGATGTATTTTTTCCTGAAGATGACTTTGAAAAAAGCCCAGCTGTATATCTTGACTTGCGAGTCTCTCAGACCTGTTGACAGTGCCTGATATCAGAATAAATGACCGTGCTTTCACTGTACTTCATTGGAGCTGCTCTGCCCGAGGAGCTTCTGGGAGCTGCACTCACTGCTGCATAGATGACTGCATCCCCTCTCTGAAAGACATGGAAATGTCATTCTGATTGTTTGTACAGACACATGATAGAATAGCTCTTACTTAGGGGTACAGTACAGTGACACCCTGTATATTATACTACAGGAGAACATTTAAAGACATACAATTAGAATTGTAAACAAACCAACAAGGGGCAGAAATTGCTGAAACAAAACAGAATGTATCACCTGGTTGCCCTCCAAAGATACATCACTGGATCTAGATTCTGCTTAAAACAAAATTAGTCGACTGTCAGTGCTAGTTACTGTGGAAAGCTTTATAACAGAACATAACACTGATTTTGCTGCAGATATGTACAGATACAGATAAATGCCAATACCTGTTGGGCTTTTCTTGTTCTTGCAAAGTGTCCATCCAAGTAGAAGTGTTAACAACCCAAAAGTGATGGTTGACAGTGTCAGTGCAATAACAGTTGGACTCAGATTATCTGATTTGATTAAGGCAGCATCTCCTTTAAACAGAAGAGAAACAAACCATTCAATTTACTATAGAATGTCGTGTATAATGAGCATAGAAATGAGCACAAATCTTACTAACATATGAGTATAAAACAACCAGATTTGCATGTATACTGTAACTGTCTTACTTTGAACATTTATCCAGGTCCCATTTCCAAACAGCATCTGTCCACATGAAGTGACAACACAATAGTAGGTTCCAGTATCATCAGAGCTCTGGCTCCTCATGACAAAGTTGTATTCACAGGTAGTTTCTCCACTCTCACTCCTCTGGCAGCTGTCATTCCTATTTTCAGAGGAGTGAATCGTTTCAGGAGCAGAATGATCAGAGTTTTTCAGCCACATGACGCCAGTGTGTTCTGCCGCACAGCGATTATTGTGAACAGAACAGCTGAGAGTCACAGAATCCCCTGGTTGGACTGATTTAGAGTCTGGCTGCTGGATGACAGAGTCACTGATCATCTTTGCACCTTGAGATAACAAATTAAAAAAACTGTGATCACTAGCATTCTATTAACATTCAGCTGAATTGATCTTGAAATGAGAGAGAATATGTACCTTTGATCATCAGATAGGTTCCTGAGCCAAACTGAATGTCATGTAAGATCATCACTCCACAGTAGTACATGCCAGCGTCCTCCCATGTAGTCGTATATATGCTCAGGTGACTACTGCTGCTGTTGGAATGTACTGAATAATGCTCAGATTGCTCTTTAAATGTCACCAGGTTATAAAGCATATCTGTTGAGGCCACTGGCTGTAGTCTCCTCCCAGTGGTCAGTTTGTACCATACTCTGACTCTGGCAGTACTGTCAATGTGACATTTAATAGTAACTGCGTCTCCTAGCTTCACTGCTTGGAAAGACTTGGGCTGAGAGATATCATTTAAGTCTGCTTCACCTTAAAGAAACAGAAACAGAAACACAAGAAGATTAATAATACAGCCACTTTGATGGATACTGTAGAAAAGATCCACCAAGTGTTTCTGTTACTTACACACACACCAGAGCAGAGAGAGATTTACAAGGCACACCACCATCTTCTCCCCTTGGAGCTCCATCTTCTACACAGCAGCTGCGACGTGCTCAAGTGACAGTGACTGCAGTCTTAACAGATTCAGGACCAAGTGGTGCAGCAGCATGTCACATCTGTCAGGTACCTGATTGGTTCAGCATGTTCATCTAGCCTCACCTGATTGGCTGCTTAGTAAACCAACTATATCACAATAGAGCAAAAGAACTTCCAGCGTAGTCTTTACATTTCTGGCAGACTGTTTCAGCTGAGGAGCATAATGGGGCCTGTTATGATACAATAAATAAGATAAATCCTTCATTGTACAAAAAATATGCAGTGAGATTAGGAGTGCTACATCTGAACGAGTGCTAGATATTTAAACAATCAAACAAAAAGACCACATACATCATAAGATGTCAACAAATAATGT
>NW_018130151.1:0-2171 GCF_001952655.1 Monopterus albus
TTTTTTATATTCAGCCTTTAGAAAGTAACAGAAAGAAGAAAAAACATCATCAATAAAATGTCTGACAATGTAAAACATCCAACAAATGACTGAAATGATCTAAGATCATAGGATAGCCAAATAGTCACAGGTCTGTGTTTTTGAAAGATCAAAAACTTTGACAAGCTGAAGTCTGAACTGCACACAGAGCTGTTCTTGATTTCTGCAGAAAATTAAAACAGGACACTATCTAATTATTGTATGTAGCACTCACTTAAATAATGTGTTGGGAGATTAATTACATTCAGAAAGAAAAGCAGTCTACCACAGCCAGTATCTGATTAGACAGACTGAGGTGTAACCTGACAAGTAGAGACGGACAGTCGACAAACAAGAACAAGCTGGAAGAAGCAGAGGCCAGGAGACAGTCAACATAAATTGAAACAGACAGTAAGATGGACTGTCAGAAAAATATGATACAAGAAAATATCTTCTCTGCTCCAGTGGGCACAGACAGGCCTCCCAAGACTCCACATGCAGTGGAAACA
Organism: Monopterus albus; assembly: GCF_001952655.1. NCBI lineage: Eukaryota > Metazoa > Chordata > Actinopteri > Synbranchiformes > Synbranchidae > Monopterus > Monopterus albus. The sequence goes on from NW_018130151.1 coordinate 528, forward strand.
CTAAAACTGAGCAAGACAGGCAACAAGAGTCAAAACGCTGAATGGTGAAGACAAGCCAAAAGTCTTCCATAATAAAACGGGCTGGAAGGATCTCCAAGTGCAAATCAACGGCACTCCATCTCTCCATCTCTAAGAGGGCTGAAGCACCTCTCAGCAGTGAAGTGCACTAAAACCTAAGAATTATGACATTTTCTCTTAAACCTCACTGAGGATTTCACCCTTTTAATTTGGATATAGCAGCTTTACTGAGGACCAAACTGGCCTAACTTAAAATGATAATATACAGGTTATATAAATAATCACAACCTGCTTTCCATGTGTTTATAAAGCTGTCTGGACTCTGCTCATGTCAAAATATATCAACATTTATCCATGTGTGTAACCAGAGAAGACATATGCAGTGCCACTAAGATGAGATAAAGCAGTGCTGAGGTGTCAGGGCACAGCCATTGCTCCCCATTAACTGTCTGTACTACAGACACAGACGCAGACAGGATGGCGCAGGATGTTGATCTCTTTTCCAAACACACGCACATTAACGCTCTGACTGACCTCTGGTAGTGTGTCACCACCAAACTAAAAGACATTTGTTTCCCATTAAGGTCTGCTAAGATGCCATAACGGCAAGATGTAAGAGCTGAAAACCTACAAATTCCTTTAAAAAGCACTCAGATATCAACATAGTTTAGTTTCATCTGAAGACAAGAGTGTGTGAGGCACTTTTGTTGCCTGTTGCATGATAAGATAGACAGATCCTACAGTAACCTGCTATGTGTGAAGTTTACAGAAGATACAGCCCTGAGTGTTTGGATTAGCATTTAGAAAGAGAAGCAGCCAGCAGATAAACCTGACCCAGGAAGATGCAGCGTGTGCATGTGTGCCAGGTAAAGGCAGTCTAAAACAAGAGCCCTGCAACAAATCCTACCTTCATGTTAACTCTTCAAGAGAAATGCTCAAATTTGTGGTCTATCTGGAGGCTGCACTCTGGTGCTGCTGAATATCAATTTGTATTTTGTTATAGTGAGGTTTCTGATATTTTGTGTACCCCTGTGAACACTAATAACATTTGTTAGACAATGACACGTGCAAAACAAGTAGGTACAGACCTGGCTGGATTTAGCAGTTTCTTGTAGCTTCTTTCGGACGGCGTGATTCTCTTTGGCTCTCTGTGCTGCATCCAACTGCGATTTCAACTTCTCAACCAAGGCCTGAAACACGCACACACAAACAACTGAAAAACTAAAATTCTTTTTAAAAGCTACACATTCAAACAGCCAGTCAGTATAAGTCATCAAATACTGCTGTGCCTTTTTTGTAACGCCCAATGTGTTTACAATCTTGTTTAATTTACAAGAATTTATGTCTGAAAAAGTTGTGGTTGTATTACACTGAAGGAGTTTCATGTTTCACTTTTACAAAGAAAGCGATTAGGGCCCTGGGACTAATTTCTGAGCAGACTAATAAATTGTTTCCTTTCCTATAACAAGTGTTGTAAAACAGGGAAGTTGGCTTTTAGTTAGGTTTGTCTTATATTCAGCACAATACAGTCATAGTGACAAACAATAACATAACTAACTTATTCACCATATTGCCCAAGATCTCTGCTTTCACCAGCTTGGCTCCCAGTTTGTTCATCTCCTCCTC
>NW_018130152.1:0-2169 GCF_001952655.1 Monopterus albus
AAATAAAATATTATTATTATTATTATTTCATTTGGTTTTTGGGCAAGCCATGTAATTAATCGCAATGTTGGCATTAGACACCAATATGCCTTGTTTTATTCCACTTAGGTGTTTTTTCTTTTTTTACTCATATTTGTGCACATTTTTAATCCGTGGTCATTATTCATTTTATGCTATAAGAGCAGTGACTGGCACCAAGGATTTGCCTTGGATAAACACAATCACAAATTCATGTTGTAAATAACTGAGTGATGAAAAAGATACAGTATCTAGGCTGGGAAGACTCTTTAATAAGCTTTGGCATTTCTCTCACTATTGTATTTACAGTGGTATTACATCAGAGAAAGGGACTTGTTCCCTGGCAGAGCTCCATAATCTAAACTAATGAGCTGTGACTTTGGCACTATTGACTAAATATGTCATTCTGACCATTCCTCTGTGGTTGCTTCAACTGCTGCCCCAGGATTTGAGTATCAGCAGGACATTTGACTTTAAAGATGGGTTATTATAGGTGAGGAGGTTTGTTAATGCACTAGCTTGATAGCTTGATAAAAAGAGGAGGAAGGTTGGATTCAGTTAGTATGACATAATCTCATTGTGTAATACATGAGCAAGAACAAACTCTGCATATGTCAACAGTCCAAGTGTAAGTCAATGTCATTATACCACATTATGTATAAATACAGGGGGATGAAATGTTATGAGATCAAATGACATGAATACAGGGATAAATGAAAACATTGTATGACAAACAAGATGCTAAAGATCTACCAAATAGCTTTCAACTCGTGTTAAACCACAGTGGTGTTGAACTGAGATCATACTAATTAAAAGAGAATGATTCTTTCCACTTCAAAATAAAGTGTTTTTGGTAGATACTCAAAAACCAATAAGTTCTTGCCCACAGCATCAACACTCACACAAACAGAATGCAGCATGAAATTGACTCAGAAGTGCAAATCAGTATTAAGGCATTGCCAGTGTGCTACAGACAACAATACACTACCAATGGATCAAATCCCAGAGAAAATCAGACTTTGCTATGAAAAATGAAGAGTGTTACAAAGCGGCAAAACAGAGATGACCACAGGCAATTAACATCAGACTTTGCTATGAAAAGTGAAGAGTGTTACAAAGCAACAAAACAGAGATGACCACAGGCAATTAAAAGTGTGTGTCTGAGAGAGGACATATTCTGACTGGAGGCATGTTCCTGTGGCCCTTTCAGCATTTTAATAAGGTGACTTGGTGAGACATGGAGGAGGTATGAGAGGAGGTGAGGCGATGAAGGGGCCAAGGTGACTCTTACCTAAACAGAGAGACATAAATAAGCGCTGCAATGCCAGGTCCAACCTTTAACTGCTGCAGATGGTGAGCCTGCCTGTCTGGGACCCCTTTTATACCTGGGAATGTGATACATCCTGGCTGATCAGAACAAATCAGTCAAATGTTAAACCTGGCTGTAAAATGCAGCCAGTTTGCACTGAGGATCTGACTCTGTGATTCAGACAACAAGCTCAGAATCCAAATCAGAATCAGCTATACTGGCCAGGTGTGTTGAACACGTAAGGAATTTGACTCTGGTATAGTGGCTCTCAATGTGTACAGACAATGCTCTTCCGTAAAGCAACAAGTAGACAATAAACAAGATAAGACTGAGAGAACAAGAAGAGAAAAAGAATGTGAAACAAGAAAAACGAATGTTGTTAGAAAAATTTAACATCATGAGATGAAGGAATGCTGAGACTGAAAATTATCAAGGCATCTTTACTTATTCTTGCAAGAAGGAGCATACAACAGCTACTCAAAAGTGTCGTTGTAGTGAGCTTAAAGGAGTGAGCCTCCTCGAGAGCTACTTATGATTACACATTTGCTCAGAGTAAACATTAATTACACACAAGAAGGAAAACTGTGTCCAGTATTTTTCTATCAAATTTGCATTAGGAAAATAAAAATGAAGTACTTTCAAATCTATAATGTACTTTATTAACATTAACTTGTATTTACTTTGTGGCAGTGTCAAAATGATTTTTGTATGACAAGCTTGTAATTATTCTCTTTTCATGTGTTTGCTCTTATTTTAAATACAGTTATTTAAGGTTAAATTAAAGTGAACCTAATCTAATTTTAAGGTGCTACTGTTTATGCTTAAGTATCACAGGAGGAATT
>NW_018130153.1:0-2168 GCF_001952655.1 Monopterus albus
ACCGGTGGTCGAATTTTTAAATCTCCACATTTTCACAGACGTTCTTACATGTTGTGGTAGGTTTAATCCAAACCTACACTAGTGCATGTGGTCCAGTAAATACCAGAGAGCATTTGTCACAGTAAAGGGTCTGTGGAAGTCAGTGAGGAAAAACATCAGGGCAACATTAAATCTCACCAGCAGATTAACAGTGCAGCCGATCTTCTTGTTCTCTGTCTCATCTCCCTTCATACAGTCCCTACAGACAAGATGCACCAAGTTAATGAACAGCTGTATACACCATATAGAGTATGCTGTGTGTGTTAGTTACCGGTAGTCCAGCAGCCGCTCCATCAGCCTCGTGACTGAGGTGACAAAGGAAACCCCCGTCTCTCTCCATGTCTCCTGCTCAATCTTCTCCAGCAGACTTTAAATAAACAGCCTCAAATTAGATGCTATATTTAAAAACTAATGATACACTAAGACGTTACCTCCAGTGGTCTGAGGTAACAGACTGTGACCAAGAAAACCCTCTCATTTCCTTAGAAGAGATTCACACTGGGCCATGAAGTAAACTCCCCTACAGGGTGGGAATGTAACATGACGTCTCAGACGACTGAATGTGGAGACAGGCCAGTGCACAGTTAACTTGGCCTTGTGGAGGTGCAGGGTTTTTGTCAGGCAACAGAAAAGTAGTGAGGTTTAATGTCAGAGTCCAAAAACAAAACAAAGTTAACATGGGCCAGGCAGCAAAACAAACCCTTTAAATAAAGCATGAATCACATGGGGGTTTGCTCACAAGCAAAAACTGTCAACAAAATGTTCTTTTTTCATTTAGAGTTGTTGTTTTGTGAGTTTGCATCGTTACAAAGTGTGTGTCATGTGACTGGAGTTTGGTTTCAGGACATGAATGTTAACCTGTTTTCCATCAGCCAACGTGTTTCTACAGAGGTTTGAACTGTCGGTGTAGACGATCCTCTGAAGCAGCTGACATCTATAAATGCATGAACATTTTTCTTCTGAACAAATTCTCTAAGGTTTTTTAACAATGTTCACATTTTGTCAAAGACAACACTATAAACCTAAAGTTTGTATTTAACACCTGAAGGTCCGTTAATGAAAGTTTTACTGCAGGTGTTACAGACTCTCAGCACCATCGTGTTGACAACAGAACAACTCTGTCCCTAAGTGAAATGTTGGTGCCACATACTGTGTATAAATGGCGTCATACCTGGGGTAGGGCCCAAACAGCTGGGTTCTAGTCCCGCAGCACAAAGCACACGAGAACAGGGTTAGAGCAGAAACACACAGTTAGTCCGAGTTACAGAGACAGAAGAGAAGGAATCGCACTAGTGTGGCATCAGAGACGGGAGTTAGAGGCAAACAGGTGGGAACGACTTCGGACACTTACAGCAAACTGAAGAGCTCTCTGTAGTTCTCGTCACCTTTCCCCTCAGACACCAAACTGTCCAGCTTGTCGATCAGCTCAGCCTCCACCTGCAGCAAAACACAACGTCAAAAGAATCAACCAGAAGAGATCAGAGCATCTGTACACGTCTGTGAGCTCAGGCCTGCCAACCTGCTTGAAGTTTCCGTTCTTGCGTTGCTCCCAGTCCATCATGTCGTGGAAGATGGGGATCATGATGTTTCTCACCTCCACCTGAGGGACCAGCGTGACTCCCAGGAACGGGCCGATCATCCCGGGGATGAAGTGGATCTTATTCTCACCTACAGGCCACAGGTTCTCAACTCAACTTGAATCAGTCAAGCAATAAAATAATTAGCCTGTGTGTAATTTATCCACATCAGGAGCTGCTGCTCAGGAGGACGGTGATTTTCACATTTGAAAACAAAATGATGTTTTTATTTTTAGTAGAGATGGAAATGAAAGAGCAGTGAAACTAATGAGGGAAACAGTCTGTAGATAACGAGGTCAGGGTCATGTAAACTGAACCTTCACAGAGAAAATCTCACCCAGGTTCTGCCACATGCTGAACAGCTCGTAGGTCATCATCACTCTCATGTCACCGTACCTGCACAGGGACAAGCATCAGGTAAGTCCAAAGCCTAAAACTACCAAGAGTCTCTGATCACAGAGAAGAACGTTTTGGACTTTTGGTGTCACAGAGGAGACTGAGGAGCCTTCGGAGGACACAGGTATCAATACTGTTTCCTTTGAAGATAAAGAT
>NW_018130154.1:0-2164 GCF_001952655.1 Monopterus albus
TAAAGACATGTATGACTGTAATTTTTGGAAGTCCTCATACTATTAGCGGAATAGTGTGTATGGTCCACTCTACTGATATTTGTGCTATATCTTCTTTTTATATTAGCGGCTCTTGTTTTTTAAATATTAATATTTATTTCCCATTTTTTTCCATAATCCACATCCATTCCAGTCCAACCTTGTTTCCATAGATGGTTGTTTTTCGATTGCATATCTCCTCAGTGAATGCCACCATGGTAAAGGCTGCCGTCAGGCCCCCTTCAAACTCCATGTTAACAACCTGAACAAACAAAACAGATAAACAAGACAAGACAAAAGTATTATGCTTCTAAATGTAAATCGTGACTGTATTTTTAAAGGAAAATAAATCATGAATATGTCTTATCTTTTGGACATTTCAAGAAGACTGAACCAGGCTTTGATATACATATGGTTTACACTTTGATTCCTTAGGTCTGGATGCATTAGCAGCAGTCTAGAAATATGAATTGACATGATCTGATACTAGAGTTGATTTTGTCCATATGCTTGATACCGCTGCGGATTATTCACGCAGAAACAAAAATTAGTGGGGATAGTATGTTGTACCATGGAGATTAAGGGCCAAGTTTGAGTGTGTTATAAAACCAGTGTTTTCTAACCTGATTACTGCAGACATCGTTGTCACACTCATACACACAGCGACCATATGGTCCAATCCTCAGCGCCTCAGTTACTGACTCGATGTCTGGTAACGAACTCGGACATATGACGGATACAGGCCAGCCAGTGTGACCCTAGCACACATACATAAACACACAGTACTTCTAAATGTATGTACAAAAAGTATTATGCTCCCACAGGGTTAAGTATAGTTCTTAATTGTGAAACTTATGTGTTAAACTATTAACCTGTTTCACCCTGTCCAGGTAGATTTTGCATGCTGAGTATGGACACTGTCTTTCTACTGCACAATCCAGGCAGCGATCTGCAGCACCTGTTGGCTGACAGATAACAATGTTCTGCTAGCAATAGTGGAAAGAAATGTCATGGATATAATGAATCTCAATGACACAAAAATACAACAGCACTGTTGAGTATGTCATGTGCTATTCAACAATTCATGTAACAGACCTACAGTAAAAAGGGTTTATTGTAAAATTATAAAACAAAGTTTGATCAAAACTGTTTGTTCCTATCTGCAGTTGTTACTGATTTCCAATAAATTAATGATTCTTTCTCTTGGGCCACGTGTAATCAGACAACATACCTTGTTTTCCTTGTTAAAGTGGCTGACGGAGCCAAATGATGAGACTTTCACACACCTGCCAAACACCAACTGTTGTGTTAATGATTCGTCTTAGAAAAACAGAATGACTACACAGAAAACAGCCTCATCCACTAGAAAACTGAAAGACTGTGGTCCAACAAAAACCACCAGGGTAATGGGTCTAGGTCCTATTTGCACTGTTTAAGTCATGTGATAAACTGGTACACGTGATATCAACCAGCTAACCAACCAACTTCTTTATTTTAGATTCAACTGCATAATATTTTAGAACATCAGAAAACCTGGAGTTGATTGGTGACTGCTTTCCTATGGTTTACCTGCGCGCTCCAGCCCAGTGATGTATTAGATCGATGTCGTGGCACGATTCAGCCAAAAGAGCAAAGGAGCTCTCGGCTTCATTCCTCCAGTTTCCTCGCACAAATGAGTGAGCAAAGTGATAAAACCCAACCTGGAACAAAATTTGGACAAGACTGATCTGTAGGCCCAACAGATTGACCCAGATTTTTAATAAATGAAGGTTCTAAAACTAAAATACCATGTTGATGTTTAATTACTGGGTTCAACCAGGGGCCCTGAGGATTTGCAATATTACAGTATTTGCTTTATTGCTGTTCGACTTGCTTTCTTACCGGCTCCAAGTGTTGAATATGGATCACGTCACCTACAACTCCAGCATCTATAAGTTCCTTGAAAAAGATCAATTATGTTTAAATTTTAAAGTCAAAACAAGCTGAAATCTTACTTTGGATTTTGTTTTCACCACTTTCCACGGTATGGGGAAAAGCTTTAATGTTCTATAACTGAATCAACCAAAATGTACCATTCTTTTAACAAAAATATTACAATTGAATCTCTGAAATACAGCAAAGTAATAAGTACTTAATTATCTTTATT
>NW_018130155.1:0-2163 GCF_001952655.1 Monopterus albus
CATTTTGGTGACTCAAGGCACTTGGAAAATATGTTGTTCTTGATTAAATTGAGATAATGCAATTATCTGAAGTTCTGGAGCGGGACCTGACCCAAACTATGCCTCTTCTGTTCTCACACTATTTAACCCACTCAAACCTTCAAACTTCGGCTTCCTCTTTTCATTCAAATGGCCAAAGCTCTCCATCAATTTTGTCTCACTTCTCTTTTGGATGCTAGATTGCTCCTCCATCACACGATCCTTTCAACCTGGTTGCTTCTACTCACTTTTGGGCCACTGCGCTCCACCCAGGAAGAAAGGTGAAACCGCTCACTCAAGCCCACACCACAGCCATGCAGGCCTCTTGAGGATGTCCATTTCATCCCGTTGGGGGTCACCCCTTTTGCTCTATTGGTGCGGCTGCAGTCTTTAATTCCATGCCTTATTATTTCCTCTGCTATCCCGCCCTCTGGGCACCAGGCCGCCTGTTCTTTCCCCCATTTGTTTCCTTTTCTTCTCATTTTGGCACCAGGCCCCTCCCTACCCTGCTGGCCATGGATTACCTGCATCTCCCGCTGCCTATTCCAGCATCGGGCCCCACTCTACCCACCCTTCTGGGGGGCTCCCTCACTGGTTTTGGGGACTTGTGGGACACTAAACAGTTCACGATCCATGTCTCTCTCTTATCTTAGCGCTTATCTACTCTATCCATTCACTCCAACTGGTCAAGACAGACGGCTGCCCACTAAGAGCCAGGGCCTGTCAGAGGTTTCTTCTGTTAAAGGGAGCTTTTCCTCCCCACTGTCACCAAGTGCTTGCTCAAGGAGGATTTGTTGGGTTTTGCTTATTGTCATGAATGGGCGCTAAAAAAATGAATCACATTGAAATTGGACTGAATTAAACCTTGAGACTCATAACCATTTGGACAGCACTTATTTGTTAGAATGTTTTGGGGGGCAAGTTCACAAACTGTCAAGTTCACAAGCATTCTCTATCTTTATACTACCATTCATACCAAGTGAGGGCAGGTCCCTGTTAATGAAATGGAGATGATGTAATTATCTGAAGTTCAGGAGCAGGACCTGACCCAAACTACCCCTCTTCTGTTTTCACACTATTTAACTCACTCAGACCCACATACTTCTGCTTCTGCTTTTTGTTGCCCCCCCTTTTTTGTTGTATTTTTTCCCTCTATTGTTTTATACCTGCTGAGGATCAGCCAGTGCCTGAGAGCAGCATAGACCTCCTTAGGCTTCCCCAAAACCATCAAGTTCACAAGCATTCTCTATTGTTACTTCCATTTGTACCAAGTGAGGACAGGTCCCTGCTAGTGAAATACTGAAAAATCAATGTTAACTTGAAGCATGGGACAGGACATGGTGACTTCCTATTTATTTGACTAAAACCAACATCTTTTTCTACACAGTCCACTAGCTGAGTGTGAGCAATGACTGGATAATGAACTGGCAAATTAACAACAGCACTTCATATGTTTAGTTAGTGGAATGTGTAATGTAGCCCCACACTTGCTTTTCCTGATTATGAAGTTTAAGCTTGTAGCAGCTGCTGATTACTTGGGTTGTGATGACTGTTCTTCTTCTGTTCACTTCGAGCTAATTATGTGGTGAAGGTCTTCCTAGAAAAAAGCCACCAAGCACTGTTTTCTTCCTGTGCAATGGATGGAAGGAGCACATGTAATGAGTGCTAGAATTACCTATACACACCCGCTTGTTTTTGTGACTTAGCAAGTCTTGACATTGACTTACCTATGTTTCCTGGAGACTTTACTAACCATAACCATAACCACAACTTGGCTCAGTCAAACCTTTTTCTAATCTTCAACCTTCAATTCTCTCCCTATAATTTGTGGGGAGCAGCATCCAGTCCTTATGAGGAAAGCTTGTTCCCACAGTGCGAGTGGGCTGCTGGATTTGGGTCCCCACAAATATAGGAATTCAAAGCTAAAGACATACCCATAGACACAGCACTAACCTGCTGGGTCATCCATGTCCATTTATATTTAAATTTGAGTGTTTGACCCCTGAAGTTCCTCCTGCAGCAGCCCTTACTCTGTGTCTCTGTCTTTGTCTGAATGGATTCATCAGGCTGGAAGCTGTTTGTTCACATCCCACTGCCCTCATTAACATTTCACTGCCCCTCTCTTGCCCCCTCCTGCTCTTTTAA
>NW_018130156.1:0-2161 GCF_001952655.1 Monopterus albus
TTAGAACTTACATTAAAACAAGCACAATGTGAAACTCACCTGCGTTGCTACTACAACTAATTGTATCAGGGCAGGAGAAATCATTTAATTACTACTGTAAATCTTTATACAAGGAAAGAGAAACAGTGGTTCCAGTTGGAGGACCTACTTCAGAGTTTGACCACATGAGTCTGTATCAGAACTGTCTTCAACTGATCTAGTTGCATCTCATTCATGAGTGAAATATCCTCTAAGTGAATGGATCTAACCAGTGTCCACAGAAGCTCATCTACTTAACACCATTCTTTATAAAGAGCTAAATGGGAGGGAGGTGTGAAGCTGCACAGGGAAACTCTACATGGTCGAATCAAATAGTAGAGAACACTGACAGGAACATATTTTAAAGAGGCCTGAGATTCTCTTACTGTTTTACCCAGTGACAAAATCAATCCGCGCAGGTTGAGAGAACAGATGAGAGAAAAGCAGAAGAGAGGCAGGTCGCGCCGAGCGGACCTGACAACTAGAATTTGATTTGAAATAATACTGTATGACAGATAATGATAAAATAAAAACATTACATAAATGGCAGTTACAGTATTTGTTAGAAATGATAAAACCAAATGAATTTCTGCACCAGTGATTGTTTCATTCTGTAATCTGTATAATACAAACAGATGTTTGTCTAAACAACAAATAAAATACAAATTATAACATTTCTGTTCCTCCCTACAGTTTTAGATGCAGTATTTTAGCAGATATTTTGTTGTGGACACACGAGAATTTGAAAACATAACACATATGACTTACGTGATACAGTCACTGTGGTGGCTTCACCCCACTGTGTTGAAGAATACGAGACCCCGACACATGTAGTCCTCACTGCTGGACTCAGAAGCTGTGAAGTTCCAGATATTATTGTGTGTCCAATATGAAGTTGACCGGAGTGATCTCCATTCATACGTCCACTCAGTGTCTCCACCTTCCTGGATCTCACATCTGACAGTGATCGTCTCACCACTGAATATCTGAGACCAGTCAGGTTGCAGAGTCACAGTGACCGTGTTGGAAACTGTTCACGGCAAAAAATATCCAGTTGGACACAAACACAAATATGAAATCAGCAGAGAAAACTCTAAAACTGTATATGAAAGTGCACATTGTTTTATACCATGTACAACCATTAAACTCACAAGTTATCTCAATGGTGACAAAATCACTTGAATCAGTGTCGAAATCTGGTTTTCCTCTTATTGCTTTGCAGCGGTAAATCCCGCCTTGTGAAACACTGAACACTCTGTGTTCTTCAGCTAATGTTGTGGTACGATCTTTAACAGACATGGTGGTACGTATTAACCAGTAGTATTTCCAGCCCTCAGACTCGTCAACAGAGCAGGTCAGTGTCACACTGCCTCCTACTGGTATGGTGGTTGTGCCTGGTGTCACTTTGGCCTTGGGCCGATCTGCTGTTACAGAACCAAACATTATTTACTTAAATATGGTCTTTGAAATATAGGACACATTTTTAATTTCATATAAATTATTGGAACTATATTTTATCAGTTTCATTAACTGTGTGTGTGTTTACAACACTACACAGTAGGTTTTCAATATGATCATGGTTTCTTTCTTTTGCTTGTCCTTGGTTTTTACTTCTTCACCTTGTTACATCAAACACTGGTCACAAACTCTGAGCAGATCTGTAACACTGACAGTTATTACAGGTGGATTTTGGCAAACTGATTTCACCCAAATTACATCTGCACCGTTGTCCAACCTTTAGTCTGTTAACATTCCCAAATTCATTTTGCTGCTAACTTCAAAAACAAATTACAAAAGAAGCATCAGACTTTTCTAAACCATGTTCACTGACTGGCCTGAAGAGAGTCACAATGTTGTTGTTGGAAGAAGAAGTGTTTTGTAGTTTTATTTGGATGAAATCACTGTAAGAACATTTTCATATGAATGAAAGACGTCCAACTCACATGATACAGTCAGTGTGATGATGTCACTCCACTCTGTTAACAAATAGTCCTTTCTGCCCCGACACCTGTATTCTCCACTGTCAGACTCAGCAGCATCACTGATCCTGTGTTCACTGTGTGTTGGACGTCTGTTCAACTTGGCTGATTCCCATTCATACATCCACTCAGTGTCGCCATGTCCCTGGATCTGACATCTGAGT
>NW_018130157.1:0-2157 GCF_001952655.1 Monopterus albus
TCATAGGATCCTGAGACCTGGCAATACTATATTTTTTGATATGAGATCAAAATGGTCCCACATGGCGGAAACCTTTCTTTTGGCTTGAGGCTGGTCCCTAAATTTTGCTGTATATGCCGCAATAGATCAGAGATTCGTTTTGGCAGATGCATCCCGTTGACATATGCGCTTCCTTATAAACACAGTTTGGCGCAGCAGTGTCAGTTCGAAACAGTTCCTGTATCGGTCACGTGACTTTCTTAAAGCGATACGCGCACCGACACGGGGTTTTGCTCTACGAGCTCGATGCATGTAGCGACGCATTGGTGTTGCCGGACCCATCACTACCAGCAGGGGTACTGAAAGCAGCCTTCCACTCATTGCCTTCCTTAATGTGTACCAGGTGATAAGAATTTGTCAAGTCCAGCTTGGTGAAAATCTGTGCACCATGGAGCATTTGAAAAGCAGATGACATGAGAGGTAAGGGGTATCTGTTCTTTACAGTAATCGTATTTAAGCCACAATAATCTATACAGGGTCTTAGTCCTCCATCTTTCTTCCCTACAAAGAAAAAAACCTGCCCGTCGGAGAGGACAGATCTGAGCCTCAGAAATGTACACCTCTGCCTTCTCTATCTGCTGTCTGACTGCAAACTGTAGGCAAGTTTTTGCACACTGAGCTGACCACTCACCCTGTCCCCCATTCTATCTTGGCCCCATGTTTGACCAACTATGAATACCCTAACACCACCGGATGATGTGGTGAACGCATGAGCAGAAATTGTATTTTCTCTATATGGTTATCTATAGTCAGTGGTAAGGACTGAGGTAACATGGTGCAAAAATTTGTCGTTCAGGGAATGAACCAGGAGAGCAGGATTTACAGCACAGAGAGGAATATGATGTCACTGAATAAATGCTGGATCCATAAAACTAGTGTCAGACCCAGAATCAATGAAGACCGGTAATTTAATATCATGTGCATCAACTGACAGAATAGCCTGTACAATAGGATGGGAGGAGGTTATACCAGTTACAGTCCGGCTCAGCAGCATCCTCCCTTTCGCACTGAGCCTCAATCTTTTAAAGAACATGAGAGGGCTCGGTGTCCTGGACCCCCACAATACAAACACAGATTAAGTCTAAATCTGTGCTGTTGTTCCTCTTGGGTTAATCTTGTTTTCCCCAGCTGCATGGGTTCTGGAGAGTCCAATGGGGCACCAGTGCTAGCATGTGATGGTCCTTGGTGGCGTTCTGACCGTTGCTTCTTGAATCTCCCGTCTAGACAAGTGACTAGGTCCATTAGTCTTCTCAGTTGGTCGTAGGCGATTAGAGCATCCTTGAGCCAATCTGATAGTCCATTGTAGAAAGCGTCCAACAAGGCTGGCTTGTTCCAGTTACAGGCAGTAGCTGCAGTACTGAAATCTATGATATACTGTAGTTAACTGCCATGCTGGAACCCTGTGATAACATCATTAATGAAGGAGAAGTGGCTGCGTCTTAACAGGAAGGATCAAACACCTGTGTTAGCTCTGCCCCAAACCCAGCAAAAGTATTGCAACAGTCAGTTCGTGCAGACCATTCAGCCATTCCCCATTTTCTAGCTCGTCCTGTTAGTGGCAACAAGGCATAAGCTACCTTAGCTTGCTCAGTGGGGAATGCTGAAGGCTGCATTTTGAATTGGATCTCACATTGTGTGAGAAATGCTCGACTCTCTCCACACTCCCCTCCATACTGTTCTGGCGAAGAAAGCTTGGGCTCATGCGCTGCTGGAACTGGGAAAATACATGTCCCTGCAATGGTGCTCCGGGCATCTTTGTGAACCAAACGGCGTAGCTCCGTCTGTATCTTGCCCAGGGCTACCCCTTGGAAAGCCAAGGCTTGTTCAATACTGCCACACCAGTCTCTGTTTTCCTTGCTGGCTGAGTTCATAGTGGCCAGATTGTAATGTCACGCGTGGGGAGGAAACATATACTGAAATGAGTTAAATCTGTCATTACGGCTGTGGTCTCCCACGGTTTTAATGTCAGTAGGTCAGTGTGCGGCAGGCTAGCACCAGGTGCCTGTATCTGCACTGTGAGGTCGTTTGGAGTTAGAGTTACAGGCATTCAGTGACCATGAACAAATTTGCACTGCCTTTGTTGTGCGAAGTAAGTTAAGAATCTTTATTGTCATTATG
>NW_018130158.1:0-2157 GCF_001952655.1 Monopterus albus
ACAAATACACACAAAGCTACAATCCACATCCTTCAAAGTTCATAAATAAACAAACATACATTAACATTCAGACATTCTCAAAATCTCATGAGGCTAACTACCTTAAAATCACCATTTTTCCGATGGGAATTTTGAATTGAATTAGCCATTAGCGGCTAATGACTAAGCTAGCAAGCTAAACTAGCAGTTAAGCTAGCGGGAGCTATTTAAAGTTAGCCGCAGAAATACTGGGGGTGGTTTTTTCACATGTACAGTTGTAGATACAACTCATGGCTGAATGTGGAGGATTTAACAGATTATAAAAGTCCTGTCGAGGATGTTAGAGGTCAAGTGTGTTTAAGTCCGAGCTTTCACACCGACCGGCAGGTGTCACTACCCGGATGTTTGTAGGCAGGACAGTGGTGGAACAAATACTCAGACCTTTTACTGAAAACAATGGTGTAGAAATACTCTATTACAATTTAAAGTCCTGCATCAAAATGTTATGGACTCTTCAGCTCTTCATGGTTTTGGAGTTTGATATTAAAACATTTACACACAGTCATGAGAAATTCTCATATATATATGGATTTATTTTCAATATGTAAACAAACTACATGAACATTTTAAGTGCATTATACATAGTGACAATCAGTCACAAACTTATACAGTAATAAAAACTGAGCAAATTTATTAATTGTTGTCTTGTTGAGTGCAGACGCAGCTAAATCTGAATGATTTCTGTGAAAAGACACTGAGAAGTGAAACAGTAGTGACAGTTTCCAGGTCTCCCAGTCTAAAGAGCAGAGAACCTTTGAACGGCACATGAAGCCTCTGTGATGAAGGCAGGATGACGTGCAGTCTGCAGACAGTCTTCCTCAGCTCAGACACCGGCTGTCGGTCCATGAAGCTCAGGGAGTCGAGCTCCTCGCTCACATAGAGCTGCTGGACGGAGCTTTGAACAGGACGACACAGCAGCAGAAGTCGAGGTGGACACACGGCTCAGTCACTGTCTAGATGTCTCTGCACTAAATCTGATGGAGGTTTACAAGCAGAACTGTCACAGTTAATGCTGCTGTTTGACGTCTGGGACGACGGAGGCAGAGTTTACACTGACATCAGTTGGTACTGCTGTAATGATTTAACTCAAACCCAGAATGACATGAACAGACTGAACAGAGAAACGTGTTTCATGTCACATGTTAGTTTGTTGACACTGACACAGTTGATGGAAAGACAGAGGTCTGGACACTGAGTCTTAGGCTAAAAACTAGGTGGTTTATCCATATTTCGATTACTTCTTCTGAGAGAAAGGGTGTCCTCTAGCAAGGATCCTGTCTGTTGTTTCTCAGAAAAACTCACTGTATGTGGACTTCTGTTTGTTTTCAGTCGTTTCTTGACAAAAATACAGATAGCCAAGACAACACAGACACACAGTATAGGTACTGCTGCTGCTGTTATCGGGCCAGTGTACATTCTGGTCCATCCCTGACTCTCTGGCTGTGGACTCACAGTTAGTGTCCGAGGTTTGTGTTCATCACCAACTGCTGTAAAAGACAAACAAAAACACCTGTTGATACCTGTTCATGTCCAGATGTAACACCTGGACAGTCTGGGCTTGAACCTCCTGATGTGTGTTGCCATGTGCAGCATGTGTGTGATTGTTGTTGGTAACATCATGGTAACAATCCCACAATGCTCAGCAGCCTCAGTCCATCAGGTCGAGTTCAGCAGCACAGTCTGGACAAAACTGACTCCCCCATGAAAACTACTGAGTCTACTTACCTGTGACACTGAGACGACACCTGTCAGAGGCCACACCATAACCTGTGCTGACTTCACACAGGTAAAGTCCTGAGTCCTCAGTCCTGAGTCTGGACACATGGAGTCTGAGTCGTCCTTCTCTGAGGACGTCTGTGTCCCACTGGATTCGTCCTGAAAACTGAAAACATCCTGAGACTCTGGGACCTCGACGCCCTCATGGAGATGGAACAGGACTGAGGCTTTGTGAACAGTTAACAGTTCACAGAAGATAAAGAGAGAGTCAGAGGAGCTGTGAGCTGTGGTTGTGAACGTCCACTCCAGTGTGACGTCTCCGTTCTCCTCTGCCTGATAGGAGCTCTGTGTCACTTTCACTACAAATGTTCCTGTTGAGGAGACACACAGGGAAAGTGAGGA
>NW_018130159.1:0-2150 GCF_001952655.1 Monopterus albus
ATTTGATTAGATTAATCTACAAAGTAATAATTTTTTCTGCAAATTCTCATTTAAATCAGAAGTTTTAGATCCAGAATCTGGTGTAATTTTAGACAATTTAATCTCATTTTTCATGCCGCTGTGCTGCCTAGGCATGGTGGTTAGCACTGTCACATCATGTCACGTCACAGCAAAAAGGTTCTGGGTTCGAGCCCCGGCCAACCTGATGCCTTTCTCTGTGGAATTTTCATGTTCTCCCTCTGCCTGCGTGGGTTCTCTCCAGGTGCTCTGACTTTCTCCCACAATCCAAAGACATGCAGCTTAGGTTGATTGGAGACTCAAAAAGTGCCCCTAGGAGTGAGTGAGTGTGGTTGTTTGTCTACATGTCAACCCTGTGATAGACTGGTGACCTGTCCAGGGTGTAACCCGCCTCTTGCCCAATGTCGGCTGGGATTGGCTCCAGTTTCCCTCGCAACCCTATTCAGGGATAAGCGGTATAAATAATGGATGGATGGATGAATCAAACAGGTTATTTCTAATGTCATCTTTGTTTTCTTATTTCCAACACATATATCAATCAACTACAGGATTTATTGCTTTCAGATTGAGAATGAGTTGGTAACCCAGATTACCAAGTTCATCATTTGCTTAGCTTGCGTAATCAAACTTGGTGCCCCACTCTACCAAATTATTATAATGTCCGCTACAGTGGTGATGCATAGTTTCGTTGTTTGCTAGCTGCCCCAAAACACCAAGAACAAGAAGATGAATAAGGACACCAGGCTGCAATACAAGAAATGTTGGCATGTCACAATTTTACAGCTATCATTATGACACCACACTGTGGACTAACATACAGTAGCTATTGTACATTTTCGTGGGCTGAGACATACTGAGGTAATCCCTTTGTTTGGTTTGCTGCTACTTTATATGTGGCTGTTTAACTAAACTACAGTAACATTTTCCAAATCAACTGTTTTTTTCAGGTGCAAGACCTGGTGCGACACAATGTTCACCTCTATTAATCACTTCTGTGTCTCTGCGGCTAATTCTGTATATGTCAGTTTCTTCCTCTGATAATAATTTCTACAGTGTCCTCCCAGGGAATAGTAAAATCCACAAAATAAACAATGCTCTGTGCTTCTGACCACAACAAAAGGTCTGCTCTTAGGTTAGTGCTGACTGTCTCCTCAGGAACTATGAGCCGATTTCCACTCTCTCCCTGCCTTTAGCTGCCATTTTCAAACTGTACTGCTTTCTACCTTTTTCACCCTCACGAACAAACAAAATCCCCTCTTTTCTTTTTCCATTCACTGATTTATCTCTAGGTGTGTTAGGGTGATTTTCATTTTTAGATAGAAATATATAATTAGTTAGGGTTTTATTATATAGCATACATAAGTTTATATATTTTACACTCACAGTTGTGTTTATGTTTATGTAGTTACATATCACCTTAAGTCTGCATTGAATCACTGGTCAGTATTTTCTGTGTAAGCCAACTAGGGTACTGTTTAACATCAAAGGGAGACTGGTTCATTAAAACACTGAATCACATTAGATTTACAGCTTTCCAACTAAGCGTCTTTTTTCTACACGTCCCCATCTGATCCACTGTCCCTGCTGCACCTGGGAGAAGGCCTTTGCACATCTAGCAGCCTCTTCTGTCCTCTTAATCTTCGCAATAACCAGTTTCCTTTTGTCAGCTACTTCCTTATACTCAATGAGACACAGCAACAGTTTTGTTTAAAGTTATTTATGTTTGCTCAAATGTATGGTCCTATGTCTTATTACTTAACATACTTTCACAGCACCATGATACAAAATGCTGTGAAAGGCAGAATTACCTGCTGGAGGGATATGGCAGGACATAGTAGACTATATTGTCAGCAAAGGAAAAAAGGCCACTGACCAAGTATTTACTGGTATATTTCCACTGGAACTGTCCCACTGGTCATTCACTCAAAGATGTTTCCTCTAGTGACACCATGAAAATTATAGTTTTGGTTTTGATTCATATAATTTGAAAATTGTCATATTCATGAAAATTTCAAACACATGTTAAATGCTTGCATAATGAGCACTATTACTTATTGCCTTATTAGTGTTAATTTATATTCATTTACTATTTAATACTTTAACTATTTGTCACTTAAATTATAAATGGAAAT
>NW_018130160.1:0-2149 GCF_001952655.1 Monopterus albus
TTCCTCTCTTGGAAGTTAAATATTACACATGTAATGATGAAATCCAGGCAAAGTATAAATAGGCAAATAAGAACCACCTCGTGTATTTGCTCTGTGCTTGTTAAGGCTCAGTATCTTCTAACCAGATATATTCAAGACTGATTTTAGTTAAAGTCGAGACAGACAGACTGTGTGATATCTATGGCGGCACTGATTTGTTCCCCACTGCTAAGGTCCTGTGCTCGCAGTCTCAGATCTGTGGATGGATCCAAACACAGGCAGACCTGGAGATCATGCAACACAAACTTGTTCCAGTGGTGCCGGTAAGTCTGTGCTCCTCAAATTCAGTGGTCAATAATGGTGATTTGTGTCCCACTGAAGTCTGTAATTCCTTACAATAAATATAAATAAATCAAGTAACAATGATCTTTGCGAGACATTAAATGATTTGAAAATTTATCAGTATCATCTTGTACAAAGATCTGACATTGCCTAACCTGGAAGTGCCTACATCTACACAACATTTGTTGATTGATCACAGTTTATTTTAACACTTGTATTACAGCCACAGAGTCAGTGTCTCACTGGGTTCCTCTTCTTTTTGACCAGAGATAGTCAAATTAAACAACGATTCTCTAAGACCTTAGCCACCTACAGAATGACTGTGAATGCTTGTTGTTCTCATGTGCTGTTTACTGGGTTACTGACATTTACTGCACCATATTTGTTCTGTTTGTCTCTAACAATGATTAAGCATTTTCTGAAAATAAATTCTCCTCGTCACATGTGTAACGTTAATGGCTTCCAAAACCAAGACCTTTGCAGTGGTTTTCCATAGAGACCATGTACAGTATGTGTGGGACAGTTAATAATCCCTGGTCATAACCCTTGCTTTAAAAAGTTGCTTGCTTTGATTTTTCTTGGCGTTAAGACTGATACTACGCCTGATTTTATTGGCATGGTACTAGTTTTTCTCTGTTTTTTTAGGCCTATACAAGGATCGAACAGCCTCAATATTCAGGAGCGTAGAGGAATATTATATTATGAATGGTCATTTTCTTCATTATCTTTAAATCTGCAGCTTGTTAAAATGCTCTGATCATGGTGTATGTGCTACATTTGACCTTGTTCTTTTTTTTTCTTTCTGAACTTTGTTCTCATTGCCAGGTCACTTCATGTGGACAGTGCTCCTCTAAAACCCTCTCTGACCACCAGCTACGTCCATGGCACCTCCTCCTTCTCTCTGCTCCCCATGACTGTGGGTCAGAGCCTGGAAACCACAGTCAAGCTCTGGCCTGACCGTGAAGCTGTGGTCTGCCCAGAGGAGGGAGTTCGGAAAACCTTTGCACAGTTTCAGGAAGATGTACGTCTCAGACTTTACTTTGCTCTTCAGTTGATTTGTTTTTTGGATTGACTGCCCCTCCAGCCCAGCAGAAACTAAATAATTACAGGAATAACTGAAATGCAATACAGTGTATAGCAAACCTGTCCGGTTATTTACCCGTACAATAATTAGTGAGCTCAGCTTGTCAGAACACAGCTACGTATGTTAAAAGGGTTTGTACACTTTCTTTCAGTGTTAATTTTGTAGGTTAATGACCTTTTGATACAGCAAGAAATGTGGTAGTCCTGTGACACAAAGTGAATCTTGTTAAAGCTATTAGTGTGGCATTTCCTATCAAATGTAGTTTGATGATATGACTTTTGGCTGTTTTGTTCCAGTTTTCAGATGAAATAAGTAGGAAGAATTCTCTCTAGCACTAATTTGGGCATTGGAAAAGGAAATTAAACAGAGTCTCAGCCACATCTGCCAGGCATATTATGGGCTGTAGAATATCATTAATCATTTACACTCTGCACTTGGTGGAGAACTGTCTAATATTTTTGTGATCTTTATTCTGGTGCAGGTAGACAAGGTGGCTGCAGGTCTTCTTGCTCTGGGCCTGAAGCAAGGCGACCGACTGGGAGTATGGGCACCCAACATATATGAATGGATACTTTTCCAGTTTGCTACAGCCAAGGCTGGAATTATACTGGTCAGCTTGGAAGCTGTGTACACATTAAAATGGCATTTACAGCATTGTAGCCTATTCAGTTCAGTCCATTCTTTCAGCTAGATTGCTGGATAAATAATGCCCCTGTCCTATGTTAACATCCTGCTGTAAACATT
>NW_018130161.1:0-2147 GCF_001952655.1 Monopterus albus
AGGTTACACTCGAGCTGTTCGGGTCAACACTGACCCAGCAATACTAAAGGCCACCTGGCCTCACATTGAACCCTTTGAAGCCAGCCGCTTGAGTGCCAATTGACACATAAACAGCCCAAAATAACTCCAGACACACACACACACCAGCTCAACCAGACAAGCAGGTGCGGGCGCACTTGGTCAGATGGCAACTTACTGTTTGTGTGACCAATGTGCCATGTTTACAACCTATTGGTGGCTCTCCTTGTCAGTTATGAGGGTTATTTGCATGTTTTATGATCACCTTCAAAGACGACACCCACCCTTGTTGTGTTACTGTGTTTTCAGCCATCCTCAGGCAGAGGACGGCCGCGCACAATCCCGGTTGCGCATGGAGCATGCCAGCAGGGAGAAGTAAGTAAATATTTGTGCAATACGCCGTTTGTTTGATAAAAAAACGCTCTTTGTTTTAGTTACAGCTTGCTCATTTGTAACATTTGCCATCGTTACTGTGTGTTCAGCCATCCTCAGGCGGGAAAAGAAAAAGGAGGACGAAACACATTGCTTCTGTGGAGCGCGTGGCTGAAAGCGCGGAGCAGCAGGGACAAGTAAGTTATAACAATGCAATATACAGTCTGTTTGCTAAAATGTGCTGTGTTTGAGAACTTATTGTAATTGTGATTTATTATTTTGAAACAATTACAGGCTGAGCCAGCTCCAGGACCGTTTTTGGAGGATAGAGCAGGAGAGGTCTTCATGGCGAAATCCAGGGCCATTTCATGGTCTTCTCAGCCCTCCAAGCAGCCAACCCGAATTGCCGCAAACGTTATCGACATGGCACCAGGGCCAACGAGAATGGCAATAAGCCTGCGCTGCGTCCGAAACCGCATACTGTGACAGTACGTACTGAAAGAGATGAAGTACCTACTTGCTGACCGTTAAAACAGTAGGTACTGTATAGTATGAATCCTGGTAGTATGAATGAGATTCGGACGTACTACATCCGCCATGTTGATACATCAAGTGACATAGGTTTTCATAGCAGCGCGAAAATTTAAAGAGCCCGTAAAGTTAGCAATGGCGTTTTCTATTGGCGTTTTAAAGTTGTTTCAGCAAGTAACAGTATAAAGGAGGTAAAGGGCAGCTGCTCGCAGAGCAAGGCTTCATAGGCAGCTTATGAATAATTTACTGCATAATTTAAGTATCTATTAGTATTTAGCAAGTAAATTTTACCTCAGAAACAAAAGACATGACCACAACAACTGACTTTAGCCCAAGAAAATAACTTTACTTGTGAGATTATCATTATTAAAATAAAGAACAAAACCAGCAGAAATATAATAATGCAATTTTTTATTACATATAAAACAGTATTCATTACATTTAAAACAAACAGTATATAATACACACGATTAAATAAGCAAATAATGTTGTTAATAAAACTATGTACACATTTACAGACTGTCAGCCATACAACATACTGCCGCCTGAACATTGCTGTGCTAATTATTCAGCTGTATTTTGAAGATGGAGCTGACCTCCGCCCCACCCTCCGACTGTCTCGACAGTCCATCAAGTCCCTGATTGCTGCTCTAAAGTCAGATGGTGTTCATGGCTGGGAAAAGGACATTGAGGTGCTGGTTTTTCTTTACTGGCTGGCCCATGCAGCATCATACAGGGTAGTGTCAGTGGCCTTAGACATCCCCAAGTCCTCTGTGCATGACATTGTGCACAGAGTGAGCAAGGGAGTCATTGGCATTTTAAGAACAATGATTTCTTTCCCCAACGTGGATGACCTGGAGGCAGTGGGAGCAGGTTTTGCCCAGCTGGCTGGGTCTCCAGCTTTCTGTTTAGTAGCTGGAGCAATTGATGGGTGTCACATCCGCATCAAACCACCAGCAAGTGATGGCCCATGTTATTTTAATAGAAAGCTGTTTTACTCTGTCCAGCTGCAGGCCATCACTGACCACCAGGGAAAGTTTCTTGACATCTTTGTTGGGTATCCTGGATCCGTGCATGACGCCAGAGTGCTGAAGAACAGCCCAGTTTATACCGGCAAACTGTATCCACCTGCAGGAAAATGCCTCCTTGGAGATGGTGGGTATCCTTGTTTGCGGGCACCCATCTGCCTCATCACCCCGTACAGAGAGCCTGTTCAGAATCCTATA
>NW_018130162.1:0-2146 GCF_001952655.1 Monopterus albus
ACACACACAATACTTGTTAGTAGGATTATGTGTTTTTTTAATGGGATTAAAAATAAGAAATGACAGTTGCCATATTGTTTAAAACCTTAGTGGTGAAGAATTTGTTCTTAAATATTTTACATATATTTTCATCTTTGTGAGTAAAACAAACATCACTGTCCCTATTCAAACATGGGACAGTACATCACTTTGCCTAGTTCCTAATCCATTTTTGTTCGTCACACACACACTGTCACATCAGAGTATGAATATTCATACTGGTGGAACACGTGTTAAGTCATTTAAACAGTTACTTTGATACGGAAAAAGGAGACTATCTCTGAACAGTGCGACAATGCAATGCTAGTTTTACTGGAATATGTGCATGTTTTACTTTGTTGCCCTAATGAAATAGCACCTATTGGCGTCCAAGAGCTTAAACAAGAAGCCTCAGACCAAGATTAGCCTGCATCCATCAGCAGTATTAATAGGCAATATGAAAAACTGATCTAAATATGAATTCAGTCCCAGTCTGGTGTCTTCAGTGGGATATCAAACATACAACAGCAGCAGTTCGGGACATCTGAAATATTTCGATGTTGCCTTGCTTTCTGTGCAGCTGCCTGTTATAACTAAGAGTTTTTGAAGTCTGTTTCCCTCTCTCTCTCTGTCTTTCTGACAGCAATCTATTAAAAGCTGTTGCTGACGTCAAAAGTGTCCGCCATCTTTGACTAGAGCTGCGCCGCTTTCCCCTCATTGAGGAAGAAGTGAGGAGGACTCGGGCGACGTGCGCTACCTTTGCAGGATCCCAGTCCTATGCAGTGAGAGGCTGGTATCGGTGAGCTGCTGATATACGCAGACATTTCTCCCCATACTGACGCTGGGGCACCGACAACAGGCACAGGTAAGACGGGGGACATTCGCTACTGCACCTTTACTATTTCTGGTTCGTAAACGAGTTGCTTTTTGTGGACTGAAGTCGCAGATGTTTATTTGTGAGACGCGAGCGATGAACGTCTGTTTTCTGCCTGGATGACGCTGATGTAAACGCCAGTTTGCTTCTGGGTTTCATCTTGTTCTGCAGCATAGTTAGTGGGAACAGGGGGGTAAAGGAAGGAAATAATGGCAATGAAGGTAATGCGTGACCTCCCGGGTGACAGCCTAAATCTCAGATGGATTGCTGAGTGGGGAGATGCGGTGCGCTATAATGCGTTATGTTCAAAGTGGGCGTTTTCAGCGGGTGAGCACCTTGGACAGCGCCAGAGGAGGCGCGCACACAGAGGAGGTGAAAGATCGATTTGGAGTCGCGCATTATACAAAGTGTTGAGGGGACGTTTTAGCCACATTTCTCCCAGACATTTTGTGTTAATTATTTTCTTTGAAATCAGTGTCATGGCTGCCTGAGAGCCTCCTCTCCCACCTCAGAGCTGATAGATGCAGCGGGCAGACAAGCCTCAATCAATCTGTCGCACACGTCAGCCAGAAAATCCCCAAACTACAACCCTGCTGATGTGATTTGATTGCGGTGGCTGTGGTCTGACTGAGAGAATGTCATGTAGGCTAATAGTAAACTGCGCCATGGTGAAGTCACTAGGAGGAGGGTAGCCTGTATAAACAGGAAGGGGGGATGAACCAGCTCCATGAATGCGTCGCTTTTTTACGCAGTGCCCTTGCATCACAGGTGGCCATGCCATATTTACGTGACATGAAGGGAGTTCAAAAATATCCTGGTGCTATAACTGTGGGCGGGGGATTTCAGGCGAGAAATTGGGGAAGAGCGCCGGGGAGGACCGCGGTGGAACCCGCACTATGACACCCCTCCTCCTCCTCCCCCTCAGTATCCCATCCAGCCAGGCAGCCGTCTCCACGGCGACGAGCATCACGGTTCCGTACTCGCTATGTGTCAGTCACACATCGTGCACAGTGGCTGCGTGCTGAACTGGTACGCAAGCACTCCACAGGCGCCAGTGTGTGCCAGTTTGGGGTTCTCTAGATCATTAGGGTACAAATAAAGCTGTGGTATGAGTTTTGCTCCCAGATGCCTCCTTATGTTTCAAAAGCCACTGGAGACCTCTCTTCTTAGTGGATATCTGCAGTTATGAGGGTTTGGGTGATCAACAGCAGTTGATGTTGTTTTTTGTGGTGAACTGACGCTCTGTCGTGCTTG
>NW_018130163.1:0-2144 GCF_001952655.1 Monopterus albus
TTTCCACTTTCATTTTATACTGATTAACCAGCTGACTCGTGATCATACAGAAACATATGTGGGCTGTATATAATTTTTTTTCTCCCCTTGCCTGATGATGATTCCTTTAAAATTTTATTTATGTCTGGACATGTTGATGATCCAGCAGTCACCAAGTTTCCAGTACCTAAAAGTGCATTTTATTTGACATCACAATGATCCATATAGTGAGGGACTGATTGATTATATGATCATCACAGCCTCCAACATGCCCACCTATAAGTGTAAGATAATGTATTCTTTGTGGTTCCACCTTGTATCCAAGGAGACCACAGGTGTGCCAGGTCAGTCTGGCTACAGAATTACCAAAACTGTGTTTGGCACACTGCTAAAATTATGAAAATAGAGCCCTGCATCGTGAAAAATAAGTTGAAGTTATAGTTTTACTCACCCATGGTTTCCTATATGACTTAACTGTTTCTCTATCCCCATCCAGAATGGAGAGAACTGGAGGGTTGACAACTGTACCACTGCTACATGCACCAATGGCAATGTCAAAGAGACACCTGATCCTTGTCCCACAGTGGAACAACCCATCTGTGCTAATGGGCGTAAAGCTGTTCAGGTTAATGATAAAAACGGATGCTGTTTCCACTATGAATGTGAATGTAAGTTGAACATGTTCAATACAGCTTCCTACTGTTGACTTTTAAACACAGCAGAGAATCTTGTGTGTGTGTGTGCTAAGACTGTTGACAGTAATAGTACATTTTGGTGTTGTGTGTTTTTTGGGTGTCACACCTGTTGTTGGCAGCTGCATGATGTGATGATGTAAACGATTACAGAAGGTTGTAAAAGCCAATACCTTACAATCTTTAATCAAGCCAAGTCAGGTTTGAATGTAACTCCAGTGTAAGTCACAAGTCAAAAACAAATCTAGAAATCCACATGGTATGTGAAATGCCATTTCATTTTGTAGCATCTTTATGTGGTTGCCACTGCACAGTGCCTTCAATACATAGCAGCTGTTTGTGTCAAAAAGGCATATAAGAACATGAAAAAACTAAATGAATAGCATATTATCAGCAGTTAGGAGCAAAGGGTCACACTGTGGCACTAACTGGTTCAGATACAAAACAGACGCTACCTACTCTACACTAAATAACCTCTAAATCGCTTCAGTAGTAGCAGCTACTAAAGTGATTCTGAGTAGATACTAACTGCTAATAACCAAGCATAGCTTTCCTGGTGGAGGTAATCATGCTTTCTATCTGTTCCGGTTCCTACTTATTAATTATAATTTCCACGCATGGTTCTTATTCTGCAGGTGTGTGCAGTGGCTGGGGTGGATCCCACTACATGACATTTGATGGAACATCATACAGTTTCAACATGAAATGCTCTTACTACCTGGTTAAAGAGATTATTACCAAATATAACCTGGCTATTATAGTAAACAATCATGACTGTGATCCTTCAGACAGCACATTCTGTCCCCAGGATCTCACAGTTATATACGGATCCAATAAGATAGTTTTGACTCAGTTGAAGACTTCAAATGGAACAACTAATGTGGTAAGTAGCAACTGAATTATCAAAGATACTTGTTGTTTTAGAGTCAGTATGTCATTTATTTTGAGAGCACTGACCTAATGGTTAATCTTTTAAAGTAGTGATGATATATAATACAGATGGAGTTAGAAATGCAGCTGTTCACTGTCTTCTCCATTGTGTTTTGTCTCACTGTTCTACAGGTATATGTGAATGAGAAACGAATCTATCCAGCCTTCTGTGATTCTACCATGAGCATTACTAGCACAGACATGGTCATCACATTGGACATACTGGATAGTAACGTAAACGTGGTCTACAGGGGTGGCTCATTCAGCATCAGCCTTCCCTATTCCCTCTTTGGTGGAAAAACTGAGGGACAGTGTGGTGAGTTAACAGACCACTAGGATCTTAATCCTAGCCCTACATTTCAGTGCTAGCTACAACCAGATGGAACCCGAGAGAGCTGGCCATTGCATCTAATGTTTACAAAAAAATAAAAAAATCAAACAACGTACAACGAAACAAAAGAAACAAAGGAATATACAGTGTAGAGTTTAAATGCAAAACAAGTCTACGACATAATACTGCCATGAGAAACAGTGGATATTAAG
>NW_018130164.1:0-1465 GCF_001952655.1 Monopterus albus
TGGTCTACTTCGTCTTTGTGAGTTCCTAGTTAAAAAGAGCCGGAAAAAGCTTACAAAAATAGCTTATAGTCTTCATAAAAGACGCAAAATCCATCACATAAATGGTCTTCCAAATTTAATAGGACATTTAATACCACTTAATCCAGGTTTATAACAAATCTGTTGCCGCTAACCGAGCGTAGAATCTAAGTTTTATAAAATAAACTTATTGCCGCTAATCGAGCGTTGAATCCAGGTTTTACAAAATAAAACTTGATACCGGGGATTAGCCTTGTTGCCACTAATTGAGCGTAGGCACTGTAAAAGTGCAGTCTTGTCCCTGCAGTCTAGTCCCTGTTAAACTATCAATGAGGACACATAAAATCTAAGTGGTCTACTTCGCCTTTGTGAGTTCCTGGTTTTAAAGAGCCGGAAGAGGCTTTATAATAAAATAGAGCCTATATGCGTTTCACTGTTCTTGTTATTATTGTATTATGGGGGTTTAAAAAGATTGTTCAGTTCATGCTGTGTGTGGTGGGTTACATCGAGCACTCTGTGATCGTCCTTGTTGTCTGCTGTTCGACTGGATTGATCGTTGTGTTATGCCTTCGTTCTGTGGATGTGTGTGTATGGTTGAAGAAGAGAAAAATAAAAAGAGGAGACTGACGAAGAATCGGCCAGCTATTGTGGTACTTGGTCCGGGAACACTCGTCAGGATTCTGACGAGTGTTTCGGGTGAGAGTGCACACTTAGCCAGTGATATAAGGGGGCTTTATCTTCGACGCGCGCTCAGAGAGTGATAGAGCCGTGCGGTGTGCAGAGCCAGGTTGGAACAATATTATCAGTACGCCAGTGCTAGCATCCCGCTAGCTAGCTTAGCCGCACAGTTAGCATTAGCTCCTCTCCTCCACGCCGGAGGTCGCTACAATATTTTGTCAAGACACTGGCAAGGAGGACACCATTTGTTTTAAAGTCATGGAGCTACTAGAAGCTTTCCTCCAGTCTACCAGTTCTGTCTCCCTGCTGGGGGCTCTGGTGGTTCTACCTCTTGTTTACATCATCTCATCCTCCATCTTCAAAACCCAGGAAGACAGGAAGGATCCTCCTGGACCAAAACCGCTTCCTCTCCTTGGTAACCTGCTGCAACTGGACCTAGAGAAACCATACAACACGTTACTGAAGGTGAGGAAGTGACTGCAGTAGTTTGTGTTGTGGGGGCGACAGTGGTGCGGTGGGTGTAGCCGGAGGGTTGAGGGTTCGAACATGTCAAAAGTGTCCTTGGCCAAGACACTGAACCCTCCAAGTTGCCCGTGATGGCGGCGCGTATGCATGCAGCGGCCCGGGGCCCTCGGCTCCAAACAAAATTTTGTCGTACGTGTTACAATAAAATAAAGCTTTTTCTTCTTGTATGGCAGTTTGTTGTGTCTGCTTCTCAGACAGACTGATCACAATGTGCATATGTGTGATAAAGGCATTACATTATATC
>NW_018130164.1:1670-2142 GCF_001952655.1 Monopterus albus
TAACTGTGTATGACATGTGGCCCATAATATGGTAACTATTTGCAGAATTGTGTTGAAATACTTCATTTCAGGTGTTGTATGGTCCAATGGTGATTCATGGAAAGAGATGAGACGCTTTGCTTTGACAAACCTGAGAGACTTTGGGATGGGCAAGAAGGCAGTTGAGGACAAGATCATTGAGGAGTCTCACTACCTCATAGAAGTGTTTAAGAAATTTAAAGGTAAGTATTTTATTACTACCACTGGCATGATAAACAACGTGTGAGGCTTTAAACAAAACTCTTCCTGTTTCCCTTGTCTCAGGTGAAGCTTTTGATACAGCCCAACCAATAAACTATGCAGTCTCTAATATAATCTGCTCCATGGTCTATGGCAGCAGGTTTGAATATGATGATCCAGAGTTTACATCCATGGTAGATCGAGTAGACAGAAACAATTATCTTTGGGGAACCACATCAGTACAGGTATCATT
>NW_018130165.1:0-739 GCF_001952655.1 Monopterus albus
TTTTCACAAACAATGAAGCCCCCAGGATGTGCAGGCGGTAGACGGCATCTGCAGCATGCATGAGACAGAAAGAGTCGCTGGCTCTTGTGAGCTTAATCTTCAGATCTACAGAGTTTAACAGCAGTCTTTCACAGAAAAATATATCTGCGTGGAGAGGACCGAGCAAATGAAATTCTTGTGATTCAGCGGTGAACTTTGCCCTCGCCACAAGGCCTCTGTTAGGCCCATTATTCACGATGAACGAACCCATAGCACCCGCTGTATCCTGATAAAATAAACCAGCACTGAATTGACTTTTTAACGTCGCTGGGGAATAGTTTAACAGTGTCTCAATCATAGCTCTGTAAGGGTGAGTGGCGCTGGACTGTGAAATTAACCTATCCCCCAATGTGACATCGCACTGGCTGAATATGGTATTTAGAGGATAGTTTATGATGCCTACAGCCGCATCTGGGGCCAAATCCGTTCCGTCTGCGTTGGTAATTTTCAGTCTTAAAAACAGTAGAATTTTGTCCAAATCAACGTATTTCTCTCCTTCGGCAGCTATGTAAAATTCAATAGGTCCTCGCTCTGTGATCGAAGACAGGGGGGAAACTTCAATATGTTGTTTATCTTCTACACTGAGTTGTGAATAAGGACAGGAAAATAGATCGAGCTCTGAGATTATGCATTCTGATGATTTTTCGTGTGGTCTAAACAAAAATATCAGTGTTCTTTGAGGAGGAGCTTCGTGGTTTAC
>NW_018130165.1:846-2142 GCF_001952655.1 Monopterus albus
ATAATCCCAGCCCCCTCCTGAGCTGGTTCGGTGTCTCGTTTATTGGTAATTCTGCCAACAGCCTTGCTCAGCATGTCAGAGACTATGTTTTTAGCAGCAGAGGTTAAATGAGGTCTAGCCACGCTGAAACCTTTCTTCACCAGAGGCATAATGAATCAAAACAATTTTGAAAACATAAATCCGAGGCCCCGCCCATACTGTGTCAGCGCGCCCGTGAAGTATTCGTGCCCAGAACTGGCCTGGCTGTTGTAATAAGCTACAAACCGGTACGGGTCCGCTTTATAGACCCAAGGCGTCATGTTTTCACGGGTCTAAAATGCAACGTGAGTATGGTTTTACCGTATCTGAAGTTGACTGGGGTATTTTGATCTGTTTTTATTTCCACATATAGCATGTCAATATGATTCTTGGACAGCTGTAAATAATGGGGTGGGTTAAAACTTTTTGTTATAAAGTCTCTGTAGGCTCCTTGTGTTGTTACACAACGTAGGAGCACAGCGAATGTATCATCCACCACTTGATGTCTCACTATATCAGAATAAAGATGCATGTGATAAAATCCGCCTTTCAAATCTGCAGGGTATGGTGAGGGGACTGTTCCAGGGCCTGTAGTAAACCATTTGTCTTTTTCCAGACCCAGTATGTAATTTAAGGGGGCTGAAAATTTTAGTTTGTAGCGCCCGCTCGATGTCCACATATAAACACGCGTATACCAGTCATAACTCAGTCTGATGTCTGTAATCCTTTTTAAATGAATATTCAATTGATTCAAAATGCTCTCTCTAGTGTATACTCCACATCCCAGCCGTTCATGGTGTACAGCGGTGGGAGAAATTTCAGGCCACAAATTGCCAGGTGTCTTGCCAATAAAAATGGTCTCCTTCTGTTGGTAAGGTCAGCCATGTATTTGGGTAACAAAAATCTGTCAGAGCGACCTCCCAGTCCCCTTTTAAATCTATACGCAAAATTGAGAGGCGTGTTATCTTTAAACACAGCAGCACTGGCGTTGGACGGCAGAGTGATGTAAAAACCAGAGCTAGCCATTTTTCACGCTTTTATAACATTGGCTGCTTTTACATAACTGTTGAACTTTTCTGGCCAGTTACGCCATTTAACCAACACATATGGCACCCCTCGTATCGTGCGTTTACTCAAAATTTTTTCAACATGAAATGTTTTGTCTTTGGAAATGATCACCCGCTGCAGTTCTGATTCATAAAATGATCCTTCCAGCAGCTAGTTATTGTAATTGCAGATTTTATACACAGCCGGAATCCTGGGGACACATTCTTTTAT
>NW_018130166.1:0-2131 GCF_001952655.1 Monopterus albus
ACATTTGCAAATATAAGTTCTTACATTCTTACAAATGTAACTTCATTACATTCAAACACTATGTAAAAACACTGAACAACTACAGCTGATAGGACTGCTGTTTGTTTTCAAGTATTTAAATTAGAAGTGACATGACACTCAAAACAAAAATCATCATCATCATGGTGGCACTACAGGAAAACTCAGAAGAGCAAAGTTGGTAGAATTTATCCCCTGCGGACCATGAGGTCTCAAAAGTTTACCAGAATCAATTCAAAAATGATTTC
Source organism: Monopterus albus (assembly GCF_001952655.1). Taxonomy (NCBI): domain Eukaryota; kingdom Metazoa; phylum Chordata; class Actinopteri; order Synbranchiformes; family Synbranchidae; genus Monopterus; species Monopterus albus. The sequence goes on from NW_018130166.1 coordinate 267, forward strand.
AACCTGGACCAAAGTGGTGGATCAAGCAGCTGAATGTCCAACACTACAATTAGCATGGGTAAAAACAGAAAGATGGGACAACATATCACACATCCATGCACACACAGCTAAAACTTCCTTCTTCTCTACACACCTGGATTGGTGAAGACCCATGTAGAGATGTTTGCCCCCGTGCTCATGATGTACTCTATATCCAGACTGGCCTCAAGGCCGGCCTTTCCTCTTTCCTGGTGGCCTACCACTCGATCCACCTCAAACTGATGGGGGAAGGTCCTGCCAAATATGCCCATGAACTCAGCCAAGTCAGCAGGGTGGTAATACTGCTCCAAGAACTGAAAGAAAAGACAGCTAGGTGGAGTGAAAAAGTACACCAAGTTATGGTGAAATTATAGCCTCCGAGTTGATGTATTTACAAGTCTAAAAGCGACACTCAGCATTTCATTACGTGAGCGGACGATACCTGAGCTACAGCCTGGCTGTTGTTCTGAGCTCTTCCCACATCAGTTGATGTGAGGTTATAGCGGGCCCTCAAGATATATGGATACACTCCGAGGTGAAACCCTGCCTTCGATTGCTTTTGCTTCTTACCGAGGTCTTTCCCTTCTGGTGGAAGGCGATGAAGCCCTCCAACTGAAAAATATAGTAATCCATCCAGCAATGTTAGTTCAAATCCTAACCTAAATATACAACAAATAAAGGTCAAACATTTTACAGCTTAAGTAATTATGCTCACCAAAGTCTAGGTGCTGGTGAACATCATCAGGCACTGAGTATGGAGCTGATGACCTCACTAGAGACCGGCCTTCTCTGACATAACGGTGGAACCTGCTTCCTGGAAGTAGGGTCTCTGCAACCCTGAAATTCACAATCCACACAAAAACAATAACAGCCCAAATGTCTAGGATGAAGCCAAAAGCCGTTGCCTTCATCAACGCATCTACTAAGCCATTCCCACATCATGAACATTAACAACAGTAGCTGTTTGGGGTGAGGCTTTTCTTTGTTTTTTGTTGTTTTTTTTTAGTCCAATAACATTAGTCTAGATTTATGAATTTCACAACTCTACAGCGTGAAGTTAGATTTCAACCAATAACCACAGAAAGAGGAACTGCCTCATGGCCCCTGCAACATTCATGTACAAAGAGAACAGCAGCAGAAAACACCCGTTTTCTGTGTCAGGTGCCAGTAAAACTTACTGTTCAGTAAACAAACAAAACAGCTTACTTTGCAGTCATGGTGCACTGTAAAAAATCCTGAGTATGAACAGACAGGCAGTTTTTAATCCCATGACTCTGCAACCAGCGATGCACCACCTTCTGGGTCAGTTTAGATGGACGCACAAGGGAGGACACTTCGTCCAGGCTAAGGTAATCACCTGTGGAGGACAAAACAAGCCTGTCTGTCATAGATAAAGAGGTGAAAGTTGAGAGAAGCCTTTTGTCTTATCAGGTAAACTGTCAAGTCAGTACAGTTCCTTTCAAATTAGTGTGATTTACAACACATTATGAAGAACCGAAATAGAAATAAGTAAATACACAAACCCTACTGAGCATCTTAGCTTAGCAGGTGTAGATTTTTAGGATGCTGGCAGTAATCAGGCAGCACCCTACCATAGCGCGCCGAGTCAGGGTCTGACACTAGTCCGAGTGTTTTCTCCAGCAGGTTAATGTTCTGCTGCTTCAAGGCAAACGTCAGCTCCAGTTCCTCTGTGGGCTCGAGCCGGCCAACATTAGCCCAGTCCTCTGGTATCCTGGAGGAAGAGAAAAACATTTTAGTCCTTTACCAAACGAGGTCTCACTTTATCTAGTGTTTCCACAGAAAACGAACCAACAGCAACAGACCTACCTACCTGCTGAATTTCAAGT
>NW_018130167.1:0-2128 GCF_001952655.1 Monopterus albus
CCAGCCATTAAACCCTCGTTCTGCCCTTTGTGTTTTAAAGAAGCTCTATGGACAGTATGGTTTTACACAGTCCACATAACTGCAGGGTTTTGACAGCAGCTCAGTGATATATCAGATTTCAAATGAATTTTCACAAAGAAGTTATCTACTTTATTCTAGCAGACTTTACTATTTATTAATATATAATGTAACAAGCATGTTAACCATGTTTAATAGGTCTTTGACTAGAAATGTGAAACCCAGTGTAACAGTTAGGACTCTGCAGTGTGCAGCACCTGTACCATAAGGATTATGGGCAGACATACTGTATAAACCATGGCCTAAACAAAACCAGGACTCTGCAGTGTGAGTATTGTCCTTCAGGCAGTCACACGCCATCTAATGGTGACACTGGGCAAATCAAGGAATGGCTCATGAATGGATGTATTTATTGTGGAATCTAGACACGCCTTCAGGCAACAGGGGAAGGGGGGCACCTGGAAGGTTCACAGCTGGCGTGCACAATACTGAGTGGCTGCATCTGTATATAAAACAAAAAGAGTCACCAACTGACAGTGGGAAGCTTTAGTCTGCTCTGTTCACAAAGACATTGAGAAATCTCAGGTTTTCTGATTTCCTCTCATCTTATAGTGTTGTGTAACAGTAAACAGACATTCACAGTTAAAGAAAGTCACCTCACTAAGTCTGTTGTTTGCTCCTTGTCTTCCTTTTGTAGAGGAGCCACAGAAAAGCAGCCAACAGGAACACACCCACTGGGGTCACACATGCAACCAGAGGGAAGAAGTAACCTGGCCAAGGGGCATAGGAGAAGGCTGGGAGGGAAGAGAGAGAGACAAGAGGTGTACAAAAAAGGAATTAATTCCTATGTTACAAGGAACTAAATAAAAATGAGTCAAATTCTGTTGTAATCAACTGTTGTGTCATTTAAACCACATGACGTTTTGTACGGTGAATAAAACACGTACTTCCTCACATTCTATGCACTGCTATTGTAAAATTAATGTGAGATTTCGGCACAACGCTGAAACAGCAACGTGATCTGAAGCCGGCAGAGGGACTCTGATCAGCAGGTGGACCAACAGAAAGCTGACGTACCTGTCGGTTGGGCAGTGACTTCAGGGGAAACAGATGAAGGTGTGGATGATCCCAAACTGGAGCTTAAACCCTGTGTTGGTGCTGGTGTGGAGGTTGGTGGGACTGGTGTTGATGAAGGTTTTGAAGTGGTTTGAGCTGTAAACGATGAACACAAATAACAATCAGATTGTGATTCAGTACTGATGTGAATCTACAGTTAATTTAACAACTCTATATGAAGCTCTCCTTCACAAGCAAAGAGAAGCAGCTAAACTTCTCACGCTGGTCTCACCTGCACCTGCAGGCTGCTCGCTGCTCTCAGGGGAAACCGATGAACCTGTGGAGCTTCCTGAACTGGAGCTTGAGCCCAATGTGGTTGGTGTTGTGGAGGTTAGTGGGACTGGTGTGGATAAAGGTTTTGAAGTGGGCTGAGCTGTAAACAGTGAAAACACAAATAAGATAGTCTGATCCATCCATCCACTCTCTGCTGCTTCTCTGGAGTCAGGTCACAGTGGCAGGCTAATCAGACTAATGCAGGCATCCGCTCCTTGGCAACAGTTTTTAGCTCGTCCCTAAAAAATCCCAGGTCAGATGAGATATATAATCTCTCCAGCATGTTCTGGGTCTATCCCAGGGTCTGCTACCAGTTTTACAGGCCTGGGAAGCCTCCAACAGGAGGTGTCCAGGAAACATCCTGATCACATGACTGACCCACCTCAACAGGCTCCTCTTGATATGAGGAAGCAACTAATTTAATCCCAGGACGCTCTGCTTCCAAAGTAAATGAAATTAGCCTAAAGAAAGCTCCAGAAAAAGGGTTTTCATACTGGTCTGGATGTCTGAAACCGCAGCTCCATGAAGTGTACCTGTATCCGCCAGCTGCTCGGTGCTCTCAGGGAAAACTGATGAAGGTGCAGAGCTTTTTGAACTGGAGACTGAGCCTAGTGTGGTTGGTGGTGTGGAGGTTGGTGGGACTGGTGTTGATGAAGGTTTTGAAGTGGTTTGAGCTGTAAATGATGAAAACACAAACAATCAGATTGTGATTCAGTTCTGA
>NW_018130168.1:0-1683 GCF_001952655.1 Monopterus albus
CAAAATCTATTGAACCGCTTCAGTTTTGGGGTCCTAGTGATGTTCATACCGACTCACTGTCGCTCTGTCAGTGTTTACTGGGACACTTGAACGAAGCAGAGCCATTGTTAATGTTTTTAGGAACGTCTGTGGCTCTATAGTCAAAATGTTTACTGTGTATTGCTCCTCTTTCATTTAGTTAATTCAGTTAAACTATCCTGGTTATTACAAAATCATGCTGATAGACAAATTTGTCTGAAATAAAAAAACTTTTTTTAGTTAAAAACCGAGCTTTTCCAAGAATATCAAACTATATGCCCTGCTCTGTTCTGGTGAGAAAATGTTTTAAATAATGCACAAGACATATAGAATATTTTAAATTTAAGTAATAATGCAAAGTACATCACTGAACTGAAATGATGCAGGTTATTCAATTGTATTTTTGTTTAACTTTTTTTGGAAGTTTAATGTGAAATTAGGTGATGTTTTAATTAAGAATTTATGATTAAATGAATGTGTTATAATAATCACATTATTATAAATGATTTATGCTGTTGTATAATTTTAATCTTATAGGCTGTAGTTACTTTAAAAGCTTTAGTTACTTTTCATAACTTTAGTTTCCTTTAGTTACTTTTCAGTTCTTCGTTTTCTTTTAGTTACTCTTCATACCTTTATTTTCCTTGCTTATACATATTAAAACTGTATTGATGACTGCTGTATTCTACTGAGTGAAACTTTGGAACTGTATGCTGAAAATTCTGTAGAGACAGGATGTCTGTATCTTTATGTAATCAGATGGCCTGTTTTACATTTTATCAAAGACCTGTTTTGCACCTTCACCTAGACCCGCTTAGCATATTCCAAGTTCTGCCTTGTCGTGTAGTATCTTGCAGAGACAGGGGCCTACAACCTGAGATGACCACCTGGCCCGATTAGCATACTCATTAGGTCCTGCTTTGTCCTGCAATAGCATTACACAGAAAAGGGGTCTGCAGCGCAGACAACCCATTGTTCAGTGTTCATTGATCAAGTTGCTGCCTGAAAATCACACACACACACACCTGGCTTAGATCACATTTCAGCAAGCAGGAGCAGGCATTGGTTGACCTGCTCACGCCAAATGGCCAATAGGATTACGAAGTGTGAAATGTTGTACCTCTGTCCAGGGCGGACCAGCCCAAGAAGATAAATGTAATGAAAAAACGTAATTCGTGGCTCAGAGAACGGATCTCCTGTGGGAGCTCTGTCTCTCTGATCCCAGCGCTGCCTTGTCTTACCTGTGCCCAGACTTTGAGTAAACTTCCTGTTGATTTTATACAGTCCTCTCCTGTCTTCACTTCTTGCGCTTTCAATAAAAGAACCAGGTAAAATCTAACACTGTGTTTTAATCACTATAAGCTATTGAATGGGTTTTAAACTTTCAGAACAGACACCTGTGAGAAACTGATTATGTAAGCTGAAGGACATATCTTATGTTTCTTATCTAACTCTGTGTGCTGCAATACACTCAACTACAGGATGTTCCAGACACAGGGGGACCCAGCCATCAACTGTGAGATAAACATGCATGCCAGGTTAATTAGTGTCTAAGCCGGGTAATCAGGGTGACCCCTTTCAACTATATTATGCTGTGTGACCCAGGCATTTGTGTGATTGTGACACTAGACCTTTCAGTGTGTCAGCATGTTGGTAAAGCTTTCC
>NW_018130168.1:1701-2127 GCF_001952655.1 Monopterus albus
TGCTGAACCAGATGGCTTGTCTCCTCCTTGAACTGGTATCCTGTCTCCTATCTGTCTGAGCCTTTGTTCCCTGCAATGTTATTTGTGTGTTTAAAAGGAGAAATCTCACTTTGTTCAGAGAGCCTCTCTCATTCATATTGTTTTGGACGCTCCGTTTGGAGATCGCTCCTTCCTGTGGGAATACTGACTTGTCTCCTTGCTGCAAGTAAAGAATACTGCTTAAACTGTTCCAGTGACTTCATTGCCGTCTTTGAAATTCTCATAACAGAATGCCTGAATAGGTCTGAAAACGTTAAATATTTAATGTCCAATGTTGGGAGAAAAGAACTGCGTTTTCTATAAAACTATTACGCACAGGTTAATTTTTAATGAAAGTCACTTTCGGGTTTTTCCGTTTAGAGGTCTGTTAGGTATTTTTAGTCAGAT
>NW_018130169.1:0-2123 GCF_001952655.1 Monopterus albus
TCCTTGGTTGAATTCTATTCATAAAGGACTTCTCTAATTCTTTATCTACATTTTCTGCCTTCAGAACAATAATTGATTGGCTACATTAGAATTGATTTGAGCACAAAGCAGGACGCAGCTGCAAATAATTCTGGTAATGAATGTTCTGAATCTTGTCTTTCTGGCCCTATTACTTTATGCTCTGTGGCAGTTATTCATTATGGAGAGAGCCAGTGTGCTTTTGGGAGACTTGTGCACGCACACATTTGCTTTATCCCTGCGCTTACACTAGGGATGCACATCAGTCAGCAAAGTGTACAGTATGTTCCTGAGGCTCAATGGTGAATTACTTATAACGAATGCTACCTGCGACCTTGACCGCAATGCATGTGGCTGGTTTTTCAGGTTACATTCATAGAAGCATGGAAGAAAAAATGACAGGAAAGAAAAGTAGACGAAGTGCATTTATGGTCCAGTTCCGCTACCTGAGACTTGGTTTTGCTCCAGTGGACAGTGGCACTAAGAAAGCAGAACTGCAGCAGCTTTGCCTAAACACCACTACAATAAGCTCCTGTGTAACTGGATGTCAGCACTGAGCTCTAATGTGAACCACAAACAAAGACAGGGACACTACACATTTAGTCCTCTGGGTTGCACATCTCAAAGTACACATTTCTCCACTTGACAAAAAGTTAAACAGTTTGGCCTTTTCTTCCCAATATATACACAGCTAGCTTCTCCCCCTGCCAGCGATCAAATACCTAGTATAATTATCTTCTAGACTCTTGAGTCAAAATCATTATGCACACACAGCATTCAGCCCTACTGTAGAAAGACGGGGTGTCGACAGTGAAGTGGAGCGCTCTGAGTGAAGTGGCTTACTGTGGAGAGGGGGTAAGGAGGGGCAGACATAAAGCAAGAATGTGGTTAGGCTGTGGTGGCAGCTGTTGGGGTGGATTTTAAAACCAGTGGGGGTAAGATCCTGCATGGTAGATACAGCATAATGCATTGTGTAGCAAGCAACTCATCTGAAGTCAGGGAGTGGGGTGTGATTCTTCAGAGGCTGCCAGGAGGGACTATAAGCTGCTATATTGAATTGCAGTAACTGAGTTCTACCTAGAACAATGTGGCTCTCCATGGTAGATCACAGCTCTGCTGAGAAATTAATGGCACAGTACATCACGCTGCATTGTACAGTATCACTCTGTACTACAAATTATACTTCAGCACAGCATGGTATTGTACCCTGCAGCAACACAATGTCACCATTTATCATTTCTGGCCTTATCAAATTGAGCTCATCTGGAGAGCTTCAGGATCTCTTGTGCTCTGCAAATGTTAGTCCATTGTAGCAAGGTTATTGAAGGTCTTAGCTGTATTTTATAGCTGCAGTCATTTAGGTTATCTGCTGTGTCACACTGTTACTCAGCAGGATTGCACTACCTGCACTTGTTCTAATGGACTGTGCGGCAAGGGTATTGCTTGCTGCTTTGACCCTACAAGCAATAAAAGATTTGTATTCAGGGAATGTAATGAGTTTCTGGATCAAGAAAAGAAAAGCAGAAATCATAAAGCCCTGCAAATAATCGTATCTGCACGGGTCACTCTGCTTTCTGTTGAACTGACACTCCTGAGGGTTTTGCTCTAAACATCCATGTATCTTGTTGTGCTCCACTTCGTCCTGACGACTGTCAAAGACCTTGAAGACCTCTGTCTGAAGACAGCTGTCCTATCAGCTCAGCGCTGAAGTGTTCTGCCTTTATCTAGTCTGAAAGAGATGACCCAGGGCGAGGTGGATGGGAAAGTGCGATATCAGTGCCACCACTGTCTGATGTGGTGCCACACATAAGAGTCGCTGACACAGCTGAGCCTGTAGCACAAACACAGGACATATAGCATCTGTAGTAAAACACACTGCACAATGTGATGTCTAGCACACTGTTTTTCTTTGCTTAGTCACTTGCCATTTTAATTTAATTCAGATAAAGGTAAAGACATGAATCAATATTTGTGGAAGTGCCAGCAAAGGATACTGTTCAAGTGTCACCAAGATGTTTTGAGCTTGTTGGATGGGAGGATGCGAGCCTTGTTTGCACTTATAGGATGGGAATATTTGCTTTTTTTTTTTTTTTTGATGCTGCTTG
>NW_018130170.1:0-2122 GCF_001952655.1 Monopterus albus
AGCTGACTATAGCTATCTCCCAACAGCGAGACTTTGTCAGTCTTGACGTCCATTGGCCCCCTTCTCACTCCTCTATTCTGTGAACCCTCTACAGCCTTCCTGGAAACCAGGAAGCCTGACCTAATGTTCCTGCAAAGATGCTCACAAAAGAACAGGGAGTTTATCTCTGACCATACTTAGGATTTAACTAGAATTCTTAGAACTATGCTAATAAGTTTTTACTATACAAAGTTTGCTCTGAGATGTACTTTGAAAACAGGCAACATCTTAACCACTTACATAAGCCCATTGCCCAACTCACATGAACTTAATTAACCCATAACCACTCAGCTCCCCCTCACACAAGCTAATACCAAATATGAGCTACATACTGTTTTATTACATATTTCTCCTGGAATGTGGTTTATTGCTAACTACTACAGGTGTTCAAATACTTATGTTCAGCAGTGCAAGACAAATAAATTCTTTAAAAATCATACAATGTGATTTCCTGAATTTTTTTTTTAATTCTGTCTCTCAGAGTGGGAATGCACCTACAATGTGAATTTCAGACCCCTCCATGATTTCTAAGTGGGAGAACTTGCAAAATCGCAGGGTGTTCAAATACTTCTGTTCCTCACTGTACAGTACTTGGTCAATATGCCTCTCATTCAGTAATCAGGGGTCAACTCTAATATGTCTATGTATCGTAGTCCAGTAGTGCACGTGGGTAGTACAGACTCAAATTCACTGTAAAAGAGAGAGGACACATTATGGGAGTAAAGGAGACACAAGTTAATGACATGTAATGTTGGCATATAGATGCATGGAGAGAGAGGAGAGGGGAGGGGAGAAACTCAGAGCATCATGGGCCCCCCAGCAGTCTAGGCCTATAACAGCATAAATAAGGGAAGGCTCAGGCTCACCTGATCCAGCCCTAACTATAAGCTTTATCAAGTAGGAAATTCTTAAGTATAATCTTACAGTTAGAGAGGGTGTCCGCCTCCCGAACTGAGACTGGGAGCTGGTTCCACAGGAGAGGAGCTTGATAGCTAAAGGCTCTGCCTCCCATTCTACTTCTGTGGACTATAGGAACCACAAGTAAACCTGCACTCTGAGAGTACAGTGCTCTGTTAGGATAAGGCTCTACGAGGTCTTTAAGATATGATGGAGCCTTCTCATTAAGGGCTTTGTATGTTAGAAGAAGGATTTTAAACTCTATTCTGGATTTTGCAGGGAGCCAGTGGAGAGAAGCTAATATGGGAGAGATATGATCTCTCTTGCTAGTTCCTGTCAGTACTCTGGCTGCAGCATTTTGGATTAACTGGAGGCTTTTTAGGGAATTATTGGGACATCCTGATAGTAAAGCGTTACAGTAGTCCAGCCTGGAAGTAACAAATGCATGGACCAGTTTTTCAGCATCACTTTGAGACAGGATGATTCTGAGTTTTATGATATTGCGCAGGTGACAGAAGGCAGTTCTAGATACTTGGTTTATGTGTCATTTAAAGGACATATCCTGGTCTACAATGACTCAAAGGTTCCTCACAGCAGGACTAGAGGCCAGAGCTATGTCATCTAGAGTAACTATAAGGTTAGACAGCAGATATCTGCTGCTCAAAGATATCTTTCCCCTAATCAACACATCCATACTAGATCTGATTAACCTCTCTCTATTAACAGGTTATGTTCCACAGGCTTTTAAACTTGCAGTAATTAAACCTCTACTCAAAAATCCTACTCTTGACCCAGGTGTCCTAGCTAATTATAGACCAATATCCAATCTCCCATTTATTTCCAAAATCCTTGAAAAACCTGTTGCAAAGCAGTTATGTGATCGCTTGCACAAGAATGATTTGTTTGAGAATTTTCAGTCAGGATTTAGAGTCCATCATAGCACAGAAACCACATTGGTGAAAGTTTCCTAGCCTCAGATAAAGGACTTGTCTCCATACTTGTCCTCTTAGATCTCAGTGCTGCTTTTGACACCATTGATCACAGCATCTTACTGCAGAGATTTGAACATGTTATTGGGATTAAGTTGGTTCAAATCTTATTTATCAGAAAGATTTCAATTTGTTTATGTTAATGATGAATCTTCCACACAACAAAGTTGGTCAGGGCGTTCCACAGGGCTCTGTGT
>NW_018130171.1:0-2120 GCF_001952655.1 Monopterus albus
ATCTCAATTTCTTGGAGCATAGCTAAGAAGCTATATGCCATGAAGTCACCGAGAGCTGGGAGAGAGCCAGCGCATGCAGTGAGAAAAGCTCTGATCCATGGTGCCCCGCCTTCCTCTAACGGTGGGAGCTGACCTTTAATAAATGTCATATCTTGAAGCGTAAACGGAGTATATGTCACTGTAACTCCACCAGTGGCTGTGTCTGTTTGAAGAATTTGATGTGTTGTCTCTGTGCAGCTGTGTATGTTGTGTGATTGTCTACCTCTGCGTCTTAAAGTGGCAGTACACGGACGTTCTGTGTCCTCCCACTCATCACTACTCTCGCTATCAGTCCCAGCTTGGACTGCCTTGTGAAAAGCCTTTTTTCTGTGTGTTTTAGCAGGAGCAGTACAAACACTGGAAGCCTGAGATTTAATGAAGGGATTGTATACTTTCAGTAAGTCCTTCACGCTGGCTGAGCCTAGAGCACTATTTCGACTAGAAGAGCCGGGCTCTTCAGAGCAAGGGACGGGCTGAGCCCCAGATTCTGCGGTGATAATATCGAGATACTCTTGTGCCCTAGTCCAGTCTTCTTCTTTTCCAGGAAAATTTGCTGTTTTTAAAATACCTCCTTTGATGACAACTAATGATGTTCCATTGTTTTCAGTCTCAGTAGAAGCACACAATGGCATTTGATGGTGAACATTATTTTGAAAGTCTGTTAGCTTCCTGGCTTCCTCCGCATAGAGAGAGGTGCCGAGGGAGCATGTGTGTTTGTGTCACTGGAATCCTGCCTACTACAACTGACTGTCTCAACCGCGGCTGTTGCTCTCTGAAGCTTCTCAAATTCAGCCAGAAAATTGACGCAGTTTTGAGAAATGTTTCACACTTTTTAAGTTTGGCCTCTTTCTTGTGCTTTTGTAAGAAACCAGCTGAGTTGTGAGCAAGACGTGCTTTGTTGGTCTTTACACTAGCGTGTTTAATGAACAGTCCTACCGCTCCCTCCGCTGGGGGAGCTCCATCATAGGCGCCAAAGAAACCAAGGTCACACATTTGATCAGTCCAGTGGACAAAATTACTTTGTTCCGTTTCATGTCGGCTTGGAGGCAACGTGCCAAGCCATTTGTTCAACAATTTGTACAAGATGGCACCTAGTGTGCCTGCTTTACAGTCTTTCCAAACCTGAATAACATCACAGTCAGCCATCGTGAAAAAATTAAAATGCCACACGTGACTTTTGTCGTGAAAGAGAGGCTCTCTTTGGCCTAAATTGGAACCAAATAATTCCCAAGCTTCTACGGGATACTGGTTATCCCGCGGGCAATTACTAGGGGTTAATTCCCTTCAGTTCCATTTATTTTATCTCAATCCGACAGCCGTCACCCTAAAGTAATACACTTCCCAGTAAGACCTATTTCCCCCCACAACCCGTTTACACTTCTGTACAAGGCACGTTAACGTCCACAACGGATTCTCACATATAAACCTGTTGTTAACAGTGATACACTTGTGGAAAAACGTTTTAATTAGCCTGTTGTAGAGTTAACCACCCCACATTTTGATGAATTTCTAGCCCTGCATCGCATACAGTTGTGTGGGATTTATCAAAGATCGTATATTCCAGGCAAGAGGTCTCACTCGCCTGATCTTTTCAGGGAGATTAAAATGAAAAAGAATTGGGACAATATTAGAGGCAAATGATCTGAATTAGCAGAAACTCGCCTACAAATGCGAGTTTTATGTGTCTTTATTGGTCTCAAATTTTGTAATCAACGGTGCTCATTTACTTTCCCTCAAAACAGTGAGACTATGTGCTTCAGTTAACTGTACGTGTGACATGAACACAAACCAGCACAGCAGTAGAACACAGAGAATAATATATGTGTTTTCATTTAACCTTACTGTTTTTGGATCCAATTTGGAACGTCAGAGACTGCCATTCCATACATCAACTTTAATTTTGAAAAATTCAATTGTGCGGAGTTTATGTGTAAAGAGGTTCCGCTTACCTTTCGTTTCTGCCCAGTCACAGTTGATGTGTGGGACTGCACAGCTCCAACTCAGACCAGGAAACTGTACCAGTCGAAATCAGGACTGCATGTCGGTTTTTTCGTCCGAATCTGGTCCCAAACGCCGCTGTC
>NW_018130172.1:0-2119 GCF_001952655.1 Monopterus albus
GGTGGGATGAGTACTTATAGATAGGCAGAGGTCACAGAAGGGAGAGACAGACATCAGTGGATAATAAACTAAGTCACAGTGAATAACTGATAACAGTACACCATACAGCATTTCAAATCAAGGAAAATCTCATCTTACCTGTCACTTACAGATGAGTTACGGTCAATAATGTACCATCGGAGGTAGTCTGCCACAATTTCTTCCTTTTTATCCACAGAAGCCACTTGTCTCAGACATCCTGCAGTCTGTAGCATTGTGCTATGTCTTGTGATACATTCTTGCAGAGCATCCAATGAGCAGCATTCTCAATCTGAAAGACATAAAATGGTGGATAAGGGATAAACAACCCAGTAAATAACTATATATGTACTATATATCCTTGGCTATTCTTTTTAACCAGTGACATAACATGGAGTAACCCTACCTATTAAAAACTAACAAAGGACACGAAATATGTGTAAACTCTGCCCTACCACATGCTATTGTCACCTCATGCAAGGCTTTCCATATTTTTTCATCAGTTATTAAATTAACTGTTGATCTGAATGAAGTCTGGCCTGCAAGATAATGTACAAGATCTGATGACAGGAAATGGGGTCCTGGACCTCCATGTACAACTGACACTGCGATCATCTTTCCTGCCAGGTAGTATTCATCCTCCCTAACAGCTGTGAATGAATCACGTTGCAAAATTTAAATATGGTAGGATATTGAGCAAAAATGCATGTCATTAACCAACCATTATTATAATACACATCTAACCATATGCATACCTTTTGCATTGTAGACCAAAAAACGATGACCTTCTGGTCCATCAAAAATAAGCCAGTCTTTTAAGTGTTTAATTAGCAGAGTTAAAAACTCTCGCCTTGGACCCCCTGTGTCAATTCCCTCCTCAAAAACACCAGCATCATCCATAAATCTGACTAGCATGTCACAGGTTTCAGAATATGTTGTACGCCTGAAGCCTCTGACTGCTCTATCCCAAACAGAGATGTTGAACCTGCTGACTCTTTCATGATTAATAGGAAGTGCTAGATTTGCTACAATGTCCTGTAATGTAATGTTCATCTCCTCCCTGTAATGACAAAAAGTGAGCAAAGAGAAGAATAATTGTTTTTTTTAAAAAAAAAAAAAAAAAAAAAAAAAAAGAACTTTTAAATAACAGAATTTTTGCACAGTAAAAAACTGGAATGCCACAGTCAAAATCTAATTTTACACTGCTGTGTGTTGGAAATTGTCCACATTGACTGCAACCAGCTCCTCGTCCTCTTCTTCAACACCTGGTGCATACAGGTCTGTGTATTTACTGTTGGAAAATGACAATGTCCATGTTAAAACATCTTACAATGTATTTTTCTTCCCCATGAATTGAATTAATTATATGATGTGAGTCCATGTCATTTTTTGAACTTACCTGTAGTAAGATGCCTTGTCTGGGTTTCTTTCAGGAGACTCCATATCATCAGCATCAGATATTACTATCTGAAAAACAAATTAAAATGTCTGAATTGACAACAATGAATGTAAAAAATGTCAGGTTTCCACAGTCTGCCTTATTACCTGTCCAGGTTGAATTGTTTCTGATTGTCCCGGTACATCTCTGAAACATGATAAACTTTTTACATTAATTATTAACATCCTTAAGGCCTACAATAGCCATGTAAAAATGTAAACAATGATTACAGCCAAAATGCATAGTGGTTGACTACCACTAGGAAATATTCATTGTCTCTCATTAATTCTGTTTGACTCCCTGACAAAGGTTAGATGCCTAAAATGAGTTCTTTTAATTGGTTTTATATGACCACGTCTCCTCAATAAAGGCATAAAGTACTTTATATATAAAAATTAGTACCTACCTTTTATCTTCAGGTTTGTCTTTGGAGGTACTTTGGTTTTGTGGTTCAAAAACCTGCGAGGGAACAAAATTTAACAATTTTTAATAGCTTGCATAATTGATCCCTTATATAGTATCTACCAATGGTGAAAGGCTGTCAGTGTTACTGATTGTAACAATAACAACTGCAAAATAATCAAACCAAGCCTCCTTTCTCTGAAATATTGACCAGGCCATTGATTTGGGCTTATAATCAAATGCATATCCAGTAGCGAAATT
>NW_018130173.1:0-2114 GCF_001952655.1 Monopterus albus
GCAAACGCTGTGTCATGAGCAAAACCCTTGAGCCAGAGGGATGGGCCCCCCTCGAAAGTATCAAAACCACATGTCCTTTGGAGCTAGTGTGTCTCGACTTCTGGTCTGCAGAGAATTCAAAGGGTCACAGTGTGGATGTATTAGTAGTAACTGACCATTTCACCAAGATGGCCCATGCTTTCCCATGTTCTGATCAGACAGCAAAGCAGGTTGCCCGACAGCTATGGGACAGATATTTTTGTGTTTATGGCTTCCCGCAAAGGATCCATTCAGACCAAGGTGCAAATTTTGAGAGTGAGCTGATTCAGGAGCTGCTGCAGATAGCTGGCGTTAAGAAGTCGAGGACCACACCTTATCACCCAATGGGTAATGGCTTGACTGAAAAAAAGGAGAAGAGGGCCACTACGAACCGGACAATTGGGTTTGAAAAGAGGCTTACCTAATTCTAATCTGAGTGAACCACGTATGACTTGTTTTAATGAAAACCTGAAAGGGAGAGTTTAAACAATAAAGATCCTGGGAGGAACAAGATTAAGAATTATGTTGTTAATAAAGTGATTCTAAAAAGTTTAATCAGGAGGGAAATATCATGAAAATTACATTAAGTATGTTTTAAACTGTGTTCTAATCAATACATCAACCATGTCACGTCTACAAAACGTGTGAAAGTTTAATGGCAATTACCGATAAAATTGAGTATTTGGAAGGTCAATCCAGGTGGAATAACCAGGTTTTCGAGGGGATAACGGAGACGCCCGGAGAAAGCTGGGTGGACACAGAGCTGAAGGTGAAGAACATTTTGAAAGAGAAGTTGCAAATTCAACAGGACATGCTCACCGAGTGGGGAGGCCTATCGAACGAGGACCAAGGTCCGTGGTGGTGAAGTTCATGCGGTATAAGGACAGATTATACATATTATACATACTGCAACACACAAAGCTTCTGAGAGGATCTAACATTTACATAAATGAGCATTTTACCGATTCTGTGAGGAGGAAAAGGAAGGAGCTGATGCCGAAGTTACGAGAGGCACGTGCAAGGGGTGACATTGCGTACCTTCGTTATGATAGATTGGTGGTACACTCCAGAACTAGTACACCAAAACAAGGATAGGGTAATCAATAGTCATTCAGGTACACCGATGATTGAATCTTCAAAGAGCTTTGGCATCAACACTCAGGTATGACAATTCTGCATGGCAACAAACACGAACTGCTCACATCCTGCTGCAAGTGACTTACTACAGAGGATTATTGAGTATGATGAGCTGGAGTTGAGTACTTATGGATAAACTGATCATCACTCTCAGGACTGGGAGAATGACATTGATCCTGAAATTTTTTTTCCCACAAACACTAACAACAACTGTCTTTACTATACAGATAAACAGTTCAACAGCAAAATTAATACTGAAAACAGAATACCTATGATTCACTTTAACAATAGAAGTTTATTTGCTAATTTCCATAATATAAAACACTATCTCAGTGTTCTCTTACATTCATTTAACATAATTGCAATTTCTGAAACTTGGATTAACAATGTAAGGGGCATGGATTTTGAACTAAATGGATATGACATGGTATGTGTAAATAGAGAAACGAAGTTGGGAGGTGGTGTGGCACTGTATGTAAATAAATGCTTTAGATATAGGATAGTGGACAAGTTGTCAACAACAGTGGATAATTTGTTGGAATGTGTAACAGTAGAAATATTAATGGAAAATAAGAAAAATATCTTAATAAGTTGCATATACAGAGCTCCAGGTACAAGTATAGATACTTTTAAGGATTGGTTTGAAGAAAATTATGCAACAATAAGTAATAAAGTAATGTTTATATGTGGTGATTTTAATATTGATCTGTTAAATACTGATCTGTTAAATCCCAATAACCATAAAGGAACTGATGAATTTAATGTACTGTACAGCTGTGGTCTATACCCCAAAATCTCAAGACCCAGTAGAATAACAACATTAATTGATAATATATTTACAAATGATATTGACAATAGAAATGTAAGTGGACTTTTGTATTACTGATCATTTGCCAGTGTTTTTAGTTTATAATAGTTTATAATAGAAAACAAAGACCAAATACTAATCCCATATATAA
>NW_018130174.1:0-2109 GCF_001952655.1 Monopterus albus
CAAAGCGCTGATATTTGATGTTTGACTTCCTGTGTCTCTCAGCGCTCTGCAGTCAATCTCTCAGGCTATCTCAGCTTTGTATCCAACCTGGGCCTTCCTACAGGTGCTGGGTAAGATGCACACACATGCATAAATAAAGATACAGATCACCTCCAGCTCCAGCAGTTGTCAGGCATCAGGTTGGAATTATGCCTCTCTGTGCTGCACATAAGCAAACATACACAGGACTTGTTCAGAGACATTCACACGTTTTTTTAATACTTGTACGCTACATTTCACTTTAGACGTTGGATAAATCCAGAAACATAAACCAGTGTCGCTCTGTGACAGTGTAACCAAAGCGCTACAGTCACTCATTTATGAAATAAACTTGGATTAACAAACGCTAACGGGGAGGAGAACAAGTTGCCTTGAAGAGGAATTTAGCTTTCAGAGCAAATGTTTATATTTTCCTACCTCTTCTGTTTGATTGATCCAGAAAGAAAGTGAGATTGCAAACAGCTTGCTTGATGCACAACGTGCAACTGATATGTGCATTCCCATAACACCCTTCTCTGTGTACTATAAGTCTGTGTAGACATTCTCAGAGAAGCATAAATCTGGCTTCAGGTGTTCCTGATTGCTGCTCATACAGATTTATGACTAAATGTAACAGATGAAAATAATAGAACCAGAGGGGAGGAGTTCAAACTGATTGTGTCCAGGGTGTGAGGGGTCAGCAGTGATCCTCTCCGCCCTCCTTTTGACCCATGAGGTGTACAGGTCCTCCATGGAGGGCAGGCTCACACCAATGACCTTTTCAGTCCTGACTGTCCACTGAAGTCTGTACTTGTCCTGTTTGGTTGCTGAGCCAAACCAGACAGTGATGGAGGTGCAGAGAACAGACTGGATGATTCCTCTGTAGAACTGGATCAGCAGCTCCTGGGACAGGAAATCCTTTATCTATCACGTAATACTTAATTTTGTTAGAAAAAAAAGTCTTGCGAGTGAGATTTTGCGAGATGTGTATAAACTAGGTTGCTTCTGCATAGAAGTGCAACAGCATACGTTCACCTAATTTTCTGAGCTTTAGGTCACGCCTCAGATGATAATCCACCACTGTAACGCTGTAGATAGGTCAGAAAACAAAGAAAAGCACTGTGGGCTCTTTAATGGGAACTTTAATTGAACAAAAACAAAGACTTCAGTAGTTTACCCAGAAAAATAACAGGGATCAGTGAGTGGTCTTTCAAGCACATTTACAGCTCATTCACACTTCCTTGGCTGCTGATTGGTCGAGTGAACATGCTGCTGAATGCAGTCGGTCCATTAGCCACATGATGTCACATTCACTGAGAACATCAGCGACTCTGCTCGAGGAAGGAAAATGCCCACTCAGCAGTTTAGTTTATGAACTTCTCTCTTCCTGCTTCCTGTGCAGAAGGCAGCTCATTGGCTGAGGGCAGTGTCCTCAGAGCAGCAACAACCAATAAGCAGAGTACAGAGCAAGCCAACCCTGCCCCCTCTGTTGCCACAACAACAGGTCTGGTGTATGATGAGAGGATGATGGAGCACCTGAACATGTGGGACAGGTGAGTCATGTCGTCTCTGCACCTCCTGTAAAAGGGTTTATATGATATCACCTTCAAATTGTGTCCCTGCAGACATCACCCTGAGCAGCCGCAGAGAATCGCCAAGATCTTCTCCAAACATCAGCAGCTGGGGTTGGTGAGTCGTTGCCAAGAGATACCAGCTCGCTTAGCGACGGAGGAGGAGCTGTCCATGTGTCACAGGTAATTACTTTTCATAAAGCTGTACTGACACACGGATGTATCACTGGTTGAAGACCAACTCCTACAGTTCTGTGAAAGTAAATTATTACATTTGGTCCTTCTGAGTCAGAATCAGAATCTGCTTTATTGGCCAGGTGTGTCGGACACACAAGGAATTTGACTCTGGTACATCGGCTCTCAATGTGCATGTACATATCCCCATGCAAGGGGCAAGTAAAAAGTAAACCAGCATAAGGCTGTGTAGTATAACAAACTAAGCAGTATAAACAGGCAGTAAAGAATGCAGACAACAAAGGAATGTTCATTAGGAGACGTGTATGAGTCTGTATAATGTATA
>NW_018130175.1:0-362 GCF_001952655.1 Monopterus albus
GGTTGTCTCTGCAGTTGTTGTTGTCGGTGCAGGTGTCGTGGTTGTCTCTGCAATTGTTGTCGAAGCAGGTATCGTGATTGTCACTGCCGCTATCATTGGAGCAGGTGTCGTGGTTGTCACTACCGTTGTCGTGGTTGGAGTCATGGTTATCGTGGTTGGAGTCGTGGTTGTCGTGGTTGGAGTTGTGGTTGTTGTGGTTGGAGTTGTAGTTGTCGTGGTTGGAGTCGTGGTTGTCGTCGTCAGAGTAGTGGTTGTCGTCATTGGAGTCATCGTGGTTGGAGTCGTGGTTGGAGTTGTGGTTGTTGTGGTTGGAGTCGTAGTTGTCGTGGTTGGAGTTGTGGTTGTTGTGGTTGGAGTCGTTG
>NW_018130175.1:2007-2105 GCF_001952655.1 Monopterus albus
GTTTTAGCTGCAGTAGTTGTTGGAGCAGGTGTTGTGGTTGTAGCTGCAGTAGTTGTTGGAGCAGGTGTTGTCGTTGTAGCTACAGTAGTTGTTGGAGC
>NW_018130176.1:0-2105 GCF_001952655.1 Monopterus albus
TTGCAGCCCATAGCAGTAATCGAAATTGCTTTATTCTTTTTTGCTTATTATTTTATTACTACAATCACCCATTTTCTATTAAAAATGTCTTTTCTTTCCTTTACATTTACCCCCCCATTCTTTTAATTTATTTGGTTTAACATAATTTTTCATTAATAAGTACTGAATATCAGTCTGCACAGAGATGGATACACCTACGCTACACACTTTCACACACAACTTAATAACTTAAGGGGAGGCCTGGCCACCAGGCGCTCGCATTTGAGCCCCAACCCCGGGCCTGGCTCCCGGGTGGGGCCCCGGCTGCGCCATGCCGGGCGACGTCATGGGACTTGATGGTAGTCTATTCATAAGGGGCTTTTGAACCGCTTTTAGTCTGACCCGTCACCCAGGACCTGTTTGCCTTGGGAGACCCTACCAGGGACATATAGCCCCCGACAACATAGCTCCTAGGATCACTCGGGTACTCAAACCCCTCCACCACAATAAGGTGGCGGTTCAAGGAGGGGATGTTTCTAGCCATTTCAATTTTCCATTTCAGAGGGAAGTCTGGGCATCTTTGCTTAGACTGCTGCCCCCACGACCCGGTTCCGGATAAGCGGAGGAAAATGGATAGATGGAAACATGTGTACAGCAATAAGCAGAAAACAAGCAGGGTGCAAGTTGGGCAAGGAGTAGGAACCAGAGATAGCTGGCCAGCATAAAAGGACAAACTAGCAACTGAGCGAAAGGACCAGATGGTTAAATAACCTGGCTAATGGGGCACAGGTGATCTCAGTCACTTGTTGATTAGCTGAGGGAACGTTGGAGTGAAATGTTACAGATGTGAGGTACAGGTAAGATTTCAATGTAAGAATGTAAATAGACCAGTGGTGGAAGAAGTACTCAGATTCTTTACTTAAGTAAAAGTAGCAATATCACAGTATAAAAATACTGTAAGAAAAAGTTCTCTATAAAAATTACTTAAGTACACAAGTATTAGAAACAAAATATACTTAATGTACCAAAGTAAAAGTAATTATGCAGAATGACATTACATGAATGTATATCATATGATTGGATTATAATTATTGACACATTCTTGTGTGCATCACATTACATGTTGTAGCTAGTTAAGGTGGAACTAATTCTAACTAGTTTATATGCTTATAATTTGCAGGAATCGGCAAAGTCCTCTGATTATAGTACATGCTGTGTTATTAATTTGATTATGAAAAATAACTACTAACTAAAGTAATCAGATTAATGCGGTTGAGTAAAAAGTGCAACATTTGACTGAAATATAGTGAAATCAGTATGAAATAGCAGAAAATGAAAGATTCAAGTACAGATACCTCTAAATTGTGCTTGAGTACAGTACATGAGTAAATGTACTTAGATACTTTCCACCACTGCTCTATCCTGGCATAATTTGATGTCCTGTGTTGTAATGTTTTACTCTGTTATCTTCATAATGATGAATTTAGTCAACAGGGAGTATAGCTGATATCAGAAGCTGTTTGGATGAACTGTGAGTCTCTTGACAATGATGGCACCTCTGATTGCTCTGATTCATTGGAGCGTGAGATGACATCATCTGACTGCAACGCAAGCTGGTGTGAAAAATGTCTTGGCCTCAGGAGCAGTTTGTGTGTGACATTACTCATACTGTGGGGACGATAACTTGTTTACACACTTACATTGTGGGAACTCACCTTCCTCGTGGGGACCAAATGTTTGAAAGTTAGGTTTAGGTTAAAGTGGTAAAAGTAAGCAAGCAGTGCTTTTGGATAAGAGTTAGGGTAGGTCTCCAGGAAGTGAATGTATGTCAATGTAAGGTCCTGATAAAGAATGGAAACACACCTGTGAATGTACAATGTGTGTGTTTCTGTGTTGAACTGCCTATTGCTACAACACACAGGTAATACATTAAGGCAGAGACACACCAAGTCGACATGAAAAAAAGTGAAGCGACAAAGGACACCTGCTGCAACGCCTCACTTCGCCTTTTCTGTGGGCCACTCAGGTTGACAAAGTGGCATTTGAACATACCGCAGAGACTACAGTCAATGGCCAACTAGCACATACGTTCTGCAACTGAGTCAAAGAAATAACCCCCCCTTTTT
>NW_018130177.1:0-2103 GCF_001952655.1 Monopterus albus
TTTTTTTTTAAACAACAGAAATGATCTTGAAGAAAACAAAACAGAGACATAAAGAGAGAATGCTCATACTGACCATTTGCATCTTCTTTTTAAGGTTTGCGTGTGCTTGTTGGTGCCCTTTTGACACTGTGTTCAGGTAGTAGATGGCCAACCTGTTACACAGTGTTATAAATCTTTGTAGGTGAAAGAAATTGTTAACAGTACAACAGCATAGACCACAGTCAGGCTTTGGACACAGGGAAGTTGACACTAAGGTCCTGACATGACATTCTACAATTACACACACTGATTCTGCCATTTTTTAGACTTTAAATGTCACTTAAATTTACATTTAAATGATACTTACCCCATGAGGAGCACAAGACACATAATGAGTCCAGGGTTGGTGGCATATGAGAAAATGTTTTTTATGAAGGGTGGTAGCTCCTGATCTATAGTCTCCATCACCACGTCATACATATTCTGCCTACCACTAGAGAAAAACATGGATTAAATAAAGCCAACTGTTTGCTGTATCCAGTCTTTGGTTAAAGTGTTAAATAAATAAAATAGTGATACTAAATATTAAATAAAATAGCTTTATGCTAATTCTTGACATGTATGTTTAATATTGTACATGGACCCTTACAGATAAATTTCACCAACAAACAGGGGTATATCAAAAAAATGAAGCTGTTGCTATCATAAAAATGTGACTTATTGGAGGTGGTTGCACCTGTTAACAAGACTAAGATCCACGAAGGTAACAAAAATAAAAAGAAGAACGAAAAAAGAGCCTAAAATACTAAAAACAACCAGTGCACTTGGATGAATTGCCTTAAATTATTTAGGTAGATTGTCTGAGTTCATTATACTGACCAAAATACTGCTAACCTGCAAAAGAACTCATCATGAACTATCGCTAACAGTATAGTATTATTGCACTTAATACTTAACTACAATACCATTTCAGTCCTGCAGCCTCTATTTCCTACTCACCTGAATGGCCCACAGTCGAAGGATGGGGTTAAGGTCATGATTGAGTAGACAACAGGAAACAAGCTAAGGAACAGCATAAGCAGCAGTAAGGCCATGTAGAAGTTGTTGGACCGTGAGACCTTGAAAATTCGCTCTTGAGGAACATTGCTGGCCATTGCAAGCCAGGACTGGAAGTACATCGAGGTCAGAAGACGCAAAATGTTCAAACCCATCAAACCTGGAGCATAAAATGCTCCCATCCTGAGGAAAACAGCAGATTTAGCACCCTTATTTCAAAAATACTGTATTATCAGCCAATTTACTGAATATCCTATTAAGTTGTTTAATGTAATTAGTATTAGCAGCTTTGGTAACAGTTTGGCTGCAATACCAGTGGTCAGCACTCACTAAATTATAGGTACAGTGGCAACAGGAAACAAGCAATATTAGCCGTGTCTCAGCAAAGGGAGGGACAAGCATTAGTCCCATTAGAAAATCCCCAGTAACACAGAAAGAGACAGAAAATAAAATCAACTATACAGATGTGGAGTAATTCACCATATCATTCCTTGATTGAAGACAAGTCCCAGCACATTTTCACTGATTGGAAACTCTGCATATGAAGGCTGAAACAAACACAACATGATTAGCATGTTCACCTGAATAACTATAATAAAACCAGATCAATGCACTTCTGATTTGTTCTTCTCTTTGTGTTTGTTTCTTTCTCTAGCTCTCTGTAGTTCACTTCTCATTGTAGTGTCCTGTGTCACTCAATGTTAGGGATGTTACTGCATAGCATCACTTCAAGCCAATACAAACTGTGTTGTACTCACACAGTGTTCAATAATAGCTGAATGACATGGTACAGTAGCTTTATATTGATAATATAAACGTTAGCTATAATGATACACACATTTAGTCACATGACTGCAGATACAAGTGGCAGAAATGCCATTTTTAACTTTGTGACATGGTTTAAACTACGGACTGTAAAATTGTGTAATATTTTGTTTGCTAGGCAGAAAGAAAATATAAACTGACTTGATTTAACTGAATGCAAACAAACACACGTAATGTAAATGGAGACAGTGTGACCCTTAGACACACACTGTGAGTACTCACAAATCCAGCCTCCAGGTCCCA
>NW_018130178.1:0-1828 GCF_001952655.1 Monopterus albus
CTCCCAGTCCACCAGGTATTGGAATCCAGGATACATCCAGGATTTGTTGGACAGTGAAGGATGGACCCCCATCCACCTCCAGGGCAGGTGGAGGAAGAGTCGGCGGAGGACAAAGGGGACTTTATCTGGGAGACATGGAACACAGGGTGAATGCGGAGGGAAGCAGGTAGAGTGAGCTTAACAGCAGTGGGGTGTATGATTTACTGGATGACAAAAGGCCCCAGGAACTGGGGAGACAGTTTGGGGCATGCCCCTTTGATGGGTATGTGAGCGACCGAGAGCCATACCTGTTGACCAACCTGGTAAGTAGGAGCGTCTCGATGGTGGCGATCACCAAGGCATTTGTTTTGTTCCGCCATACGCAACAATGCGGCCCTGGTCTCAGCCCAATCCTCATGACAAAGGGTTATATGGGCTTGGACGAAGGGAACAGCGATGTCCATTTCAGTGGCGGAGAGGAGAGGGGGTTGGTAACCAAGAGAAGCCTGGAAGGGAGAGATACCGGTGGCAGAGCTAGAGAGGGTGTTGTGGGCATATTCCACCCAAGGCAACAACAAACTCCAGTCTTCAGGAGAAGAACTGGTGACACAGCGGAGTGCGTTTTCCAGCTCCTGGTTCAAATGTTCAGCCTGACCAATGGTTTGTGAGCCCCGATGGCTGTGCAGAAGGTGGACCAGACGTGTAATGTGAACTGTGGACCGCAGTCAGAAACAATGTTGATGGGAGTGCCGTGAATGTGGAAAACGTGTTGAACCAGGAGCTGGGCTGTGTCAAGTGCTGTGGGGAGTTGTGGAAGAGCAAGGAAATGGGTGGCCTTGGAAAAACGGTCAACTATGGTGAGAATGACTGTGTTAGCTTGGGAGGGAGGTAGCCCTGTGATGAAGTCTAGGGCAATGTGAGACCAGGGCCAACTGGGCGTGGTCAGTGGCCGAAGGAGACCCACAGGTGATTGATGGAGGGGTTTTGACTGCGCACAGGGAGCACAGGCTGCCACGTCCTCCCTGGTGTCTTTTTCTGGAGTGGGCCACCAGAAATAATGTTTTAGGAGAATAATGGTCCTCTCTACCCCCGGATGGCATGCTAACTGGGAGGCATGGGCCCAGTCGAGGGTCTGGGCCCTAACAGCCTGGGGGACAAACAATCTATCTGGTGGCCCAACCCCAGGATCGAGTTCTTGTTGTTGGGCCTCCCGTATGGTGTCCTCGATCTCCCATGTAACCGAGGCCACCACACAGCAGGTGGGCAAAATGTTTCTGGTGGGGTTTCTGCATCCAGTTTTTGGTTATGGGACCCTGGCCGATAGGAGAGGACGAACCTAAACGAATCAACCCCACCCCCCACCCCCGCTTGTCTGGGGTTTAGTGTTTTGGCAGACTGGAGGCAGGCCAAGGTCTTGTGATCGGTCCAGACTAAAAAGGGTTGGTCTGCACCTTCGAGGAGGTGCCACCATTCCTCCAATGCCACTTTGACGGCAAGTATCTCCCAGTTCCCCACATCATAATTACGTTCCGCCGGGGTCAACCGTCAGGAGAAGAATGCACAGGTGTGCAGGGCATGTTCTCCCTCGGACCGCTGAGTGAGGACTGCTCCTACCCCAGTATCCAACGCATCCACCTCGACCATGAACTGCTGTGAGGGGTCCGGTTGGAGGAGTACGGGGGCTGTGGTGAACCAGTGTTTGAGTTCCTGGAAGGCCTGCTCTGCTGTCCTGGACCATGCAAACTTCACCTTAGTTGAGGTGAGCTGCATGAGGGGGCAGCCACCGTGCTATAGTTCTTAATAAAGCGGCGGGGGGAGTTTGCAAAGCCCCGGAAGGGTTGCAGGGGCT
>NW_018130178.1:1909-2102 GCF_001952655.1 Monopterus albus
AGGAATGCCACTGGGTCGGAGTGGAAGATGCACTTCTCCACCTTGACGTACAGGCAGTTTTCCAGGAGTCGAAGGAGGACGTGGCGAATATGCAGGATGTGCTCTGTGAGGGAGGAAGAGTAAATGAGAATCATCCAGGTAAACGAAAACAAAACGGCCTAGAA
Organism: Monopterus albus; assembly: GCF_001952655.1. NCBI lineage: Eukaryota > Metazoa > Chordata > Actinopteri > Synbranchiformes > Synbranchidae > Monopterus > Monopterus albus. The sequence continues at coordinate 2,074 of NW_018130178.1, forward strand.
AGTCACGGAGGATGTCGTTAATCAACCCC
>NW_018130179.1:0-2101 GCF_001952655.1 Monopterus albus
TTTTTTTTTTATTTTTAGTATCACTATCAAATGCATTTGATCCTCATTACAGGTTGGTGTGAGAGCTGAGGGACTCCAGGAGGCCCTTCTGAAAGTCCCAGCAGCCCCTGAGGATGCCGACAGGATCACCAAGATGAAAAATGTTTTGAAGGCTGTAAGTTTAAGGGCTCATTAAACTGCTAAAAATGTACTTCTTTTAAGAATGATGTAATCAAACCATGTTTGTATTATAGAAGAAACAATGAATAATTTATTGTTTTATTCCTCACAGCTTTCTCAGTGGAGGGCTACTCCATCAAGGCAGCCCCTGGCCTCCATGTCTGTGAAACTCTTTGGACAAGAACTTGCATTTGCTGACATTGATAAAGTCGTTGTTGATCAGATAGTTGAGGTACATCATCTGCTGCTGTTACATACTGTATAACTGCTAAATAGTAATTATACTGTGAACTGAAAACCTGATGTCTTACAAGCCATTGTGTGTTTACAGCTGGCCACTGGACCTGGAATTCACTCTAACAGCAGAAAGGTTTTGGATGCTGTGCTGTCTGGCGTTGCACTGAGTTATGTTAAACCAATGCTGCTCGCTGAGCTCCGTCGCATCCTTCCCACTACTGTTGGTCTACCCATGGAGTTGAGTTTCTATACTGCTGCTGTGGTTGCTGCATCTGTTACAGGTAAATACCACAGGTGCTTAACTGATCAGAAATACTGATTTATAGTGATGCTAAAAAGATGTTGGTTTTTCATAGCACAAGCCACCGTGACACCACCGGTACCCCAAAACTTCCATCTTGCCCAGCTTCTGAAGTCTGATATCAATGTTAGGCTTGCAGCTACTCCAAGGTAAATTTGCTGTAGCTTGAATGAGCTTCTCATTTACAAAAACCCTAACTATAGTCAAAAAAATGTATCATTCAGGGAGATAAGCCTAAAAGCTTGTATTGTCTGTCCCTTGCAGTGCTGCCATCCACACATATGCAGTTATGGGCGTGAATACTGCTTTCATCCAGGCTTCTGTGATGACAAAAGCCAGAGTTCACACAATTGTTCCTGCAAAGATTGAAGCAAGATTTGACATGACTCAGGGCAACTTCAAGTTTGACTTCCTTCCTGTTCCAGGCATCAATAAATTGGCATCTGTAAAGTATGTACCTTTTCCTTGCCACCATGGAACATGTATCATCTGGTTCTGAAATTTTGTTAACTTGAAACCACTTTTGTTCAACAGTGTTGAGACTATTGCTGTTGCAAGAAACGTGGAAGACCTCGCAGCTGCCAGAATCACACCAATGCTTCCAGTTGATGCCGCAACACAAACATCAAGGACAGCCCTCTCTTCAAGGATTTCTAGGCTGGCATCCTCTCTGGCTGGTGGCATGGTGAGTTTGAATCACTGACCACCTTTTGCAACACAAAATCCAACACTGTTCCAAAATAATTTGGTGATCTCTTTTGTGGTTCTACAGTCAGGAGAATCATCTGAACTCATTCCCAATGAACTGTCAAGAAGATTTGCACACAGGCTGAAAGCTTTCAAGATCCGTGAGAAGAAAATGTGTGCTACACTTGAAACCTTAGGACTCAAGGCATGTACTGAGATTGAATCTCATAAAGTGGCCTTCATCAGGGACAACCCACTCTACACCTTAATTGGAAGACATAATGTCTCGGTTGAAATTGCTCCAGGCAAGTGAAACTCGTTACATTAAATTACTGATAAAGGTTATTTTGTAAGAAGCTGTTAAAAAGTCATGTATCTATTTATTTATACAATTGCAGCTGCTGGACCAGGCATCGAGAAGATTGAACTTGAGATTCAGGTCGGAGATAAAGCGGCAGAAAAGATCATCAGAGTGATTAACGAAAATGATGAGAAGGAAATTCTGGAGGACAAAACTGTCCTGATGAAACTACAGAGAATCCTGGTTCCTGGTCTGAAAAACAGCACCTCCAGTTCTCGTTCTAGCAGCTCCCGTTCAAGCACATCCTCTGTGTCATCCAAGTCTTCTTCCAGTTCCTCCTCTCGCCACAGTAAAGGTGATGCTGTTGCCGCCAGCAGCAAAAGCTCCAGCAGCAGCTCCAGCAGCTCCAGCAGTTC
>NW_018130180.1:0-2100 GCF_001952655.1 Monopterus albus
TGTCCAGGAAGCATGAAAAAAGTTACTTGTCTGAATGTTAGTGGAATCAGTTGTCTTACTGTAGAGAAGCCTAAACATGCTGTCAGTGTAGAAATATTATGCAGTTAAGCATGGTAGTGAAACTGCTGCACAAATTCAGAGAAATGGAAAATATAAACAACTGGCGATTTCAGGAAAACACAGAGAGAGTGAGGGAAGTGGAGAGGTAGTGGTTGGATGGGAGTGGGCACACACAACATATAAAGCCTCTTTTGAATCCAGGTCATCCTTTGCCACTACTCACATACCATGCACATGTTCTTATTACTACGACAGCTCTTTGGAAAAAGCTATTATCCTTCACTGTACTGTAGTAAGCTTTTAAATTGGCCTAAAAGCTGCGTGGCCAATTTATGCTGGCAGCAACAAGACCGCAGTGGTTTTAAGATGTCGCCCGCTGTGCAAGGAATTGTTTCTCTGAGCCCAACTGGCATTTACATCATGGATCTGTGAAGTTTATGTGGTGCAAGCAAACAACCTGAGTATCGCATGAAAGGTCAGCTGTCAACAATTTGCAAACATCCAGACATATGTGTCACTCTAACGATTACAGGCTGCGCATTTGGTTTCCAGACTACTGGAATGTGAAAGATGATACAGGGGTCGATGAAGATCTTTACACACCTCTGCTACTATAACACTATAATATGCACGGAGCTGATGTAGTCATAAAGTCACATGCAGCAATCTGTATCCAAAAATAGTTTTTCTATTAGTGTATGTTTTTTGTATATTTCATTGCGCAAAATGCAAATGAAGAAAAGATACAAACATCATAATTCTTTGCATAAAATGTATGAGGTCAAGAGTCAGTTACTGTGCCCAAGTGATAAATGTGTATTTAAAATAATGGATATTTTGAATTTTTAAATATTACTATATTGCAATGCTTAAAAATGCATGTCTGTTAACAAGGTGAGTTTGATTTTGTTACACCAGGCCAATAGTTTGGGCATGACAGCATTTCTGTAACATTTATGGAACATTTCACAGGTGAAATGCATTTTACGGGTTAAATGTTGGCAAGTTATATTTATTACTATGTTTAATAAAGTGCATATTTTGCATGGAATTCTGTAAATGTGTTTTGAAAGCACATTTTTCAGTGGTTACGGACAGAAATGTATCCTGTATTATGAGAACTAACACTTTGAGTGCTTGCATGCATCAAGTTCCGCCTACTCAGCTCATCTCTATGTTTACATTTTGACAATAGCAAATTTCCTCTTTCCACTTAGCTGATCAGAGGCTGAGCTGCTGATAAATAATCATCTGAATGAGCATTTACTGAGGAGCTCATTTGTCTGTGTTATATCACCCCTGGCTTGACCTGTGTTTCCATCATGTTGAATAATGTCACCTGTCAGAAATCCTCCCTCAGGGTGACTGAAGGTGGGGCTTCCCAGTCACTTTCCTGTACTCCTTGTCACTCACTTATCATGACTACATAATAATCAGAGAAACAATATTAGGCAAGATACGGAGAGATCATTGGCAAGAGAACTGCAGGGCGTTCACACATAGAGGAAATCCTGTACACTTCTTTTATGGAACATGGTGAGCTGTGCGATTTCCATGATTTACTTTAACTCTGAGTTTATGTGTGTTTGTGGGAGTGGGTGTGCATGTGCATTTCCAAATGAAGGTATACAGGGTTCTGGGTGGATACATCAGCACTTCAAAAACCCTGGGTTTATTTGTCAAAAGAGGGAATGGGAGGCAGAAGTTACAAAGGCCAATTTAAATGTAATACTCAACACCGTGTGTGAATACAGCTAGTTCATTTGCATGTATACTTGAAAGGGAAACAAAGAAGAACCAAAAAAAGTCAAATGATGGCTTTTGAAGTCATCTTCACAGAAATAACATTGATTTTCTTCCTGTTTATTTGGCAGAACATAAAGCATTTCAAGAGTGGATCCTTTGTTCTCCTCTCCCTTTGCTTTATTTTAAAAGAATGTGATTGGTGGAATCAGCAACTGTGACAAGTCAATGTGGTGGCCATACGGGATGGTCTCGGCAGATGACCCGCCATACTGAACATATCATTTTAATCCTAAT
>NW_018130181.1:0-2098 GCF_001952655.1 Monopterus albus
CCTCCTACAATGGAATAAGTGCCCTAAACATTAATGACTACACTACACAGTGGTGGCTATTTGTAGTACTTTTGTGTGTCTCTAGCATTTTTGTGAATATTTGCATTTAATTTTCACCTAATTATAACTGATTTGAGTCGACTTTCCAACAAGAAATGTTAAGAGTCACTTCAAACAGAGGCTCTGGTGCAGGGGCTCCTGAGACAACTGACCCCCTGGGCCTGTGCCCAACGGCAACAGTACAGTAACGTAAAGCCATCCATCCAGACCATGGTGTGTGTGGCTATATCCAGTTTATACTGTATGCCAGAGACTCAGCAGGTTAGACAACACCAGTGCCTCTGCCATCCTGAATTTGTGCTGTATCACGTAGTACAAAGTCAGTTCAGTCCAAGAGTAGCATCAGGTCTGACTGAGGATTATGCTGTGTCATTGTTATGACTCAGTGTTCCACAGCGTCCTGTTATTTTGTCCTGATTGTACCAATGTGGCAGGGAGAGGGAGGAGTCCTGTGACCAAGGAAACATTTGACTGAAGATTACCTCAGCACCCTGCTGGAACGAACCAGTTTGGGAGAATAAAAACGAGGAACAAGAAAGCAAAAAAAAGGAACCAGTAAGTGGACACGGATTACTGAAAACTGTATGTTTCAACCACAGTGTTTGGTCCCTAAAGGCTTTATTCTATTATAAAGCCACGTCTGGTTCTTTCAACCAGGAACTCAGAGAGACGAGGCGGACCACTTGAGTATATAAAAAATATAACCGTGCTGGTTTATTCAAAGAGTCACAGGCAAGAATTAACATTACACGTCCAGGCATCTTCCACCCCAAAGCTGCTCCCAGGCAGCCCGGAAGAAGCGAGACCCTGCACCAAGAAAACCTATACCATATTAATCATTTCTGGGCTAGCCCATACTACGCAGGGCGTCAAACCGTGACGTCACCTGATATGCCAGCTTGCAGCTGACTATAACTGAACTCAAGTGCAAGTTAGGCCTTGTCATATTTTTGGACATCACAATTTTATTCTTTTTCAGTGTGAAAACCTACCTGATATCTCATTTTTCTTTCTCATTTAATGTCTGAATAAAGCTGCAGCTCGACAGTTATTTTTATAGGTCTTGTGTCCTCGTTGTTCCCAAATGAGTCGCTGAGCTTTTTCACAGCAGACATTTTAAATAGTTTGCTGGAACCCTTAGCCTAATAACTTTAATAATATTACGATGACAAAATTGGGACCCAGACCACTCCCAGGAGTGGGCTTTGCCAATGTGATGCTGGCAAAATAACATCGTCTAACAGTTGTTGAGACTCAAGGCCACAAAAATAAACCTCATGGTGGCACTGGAGGCTAAAGAAAACTCATTAAGATATGTGTGAACCATGAATTTCTCAACCAGTTTTTATGACACTTCAGCCAAAAGCCAATGAGATTAGAAACCTTAGTCTGGATCAACACAGATGCCTAACAAATAGCCCAAGAATTATATTGCAAGCATGGTTAAAAACTGCAAATGTATTAAATTAGCTTTTACAAAGATTGAAAGTAACTCATTACATTTACTCAAGTATTGCACTTAAGTACGATTTAGAGGTATCTTCAATGTTTTCATTTTCTGCTACTTCAACTTCACTACATTTTAGAAAAATATTGTACTTTGTACTCACATTTGATAACTTTTATTTTTGAAAACTAAAGAAAACTCTATGATGTCATCAGCGTGCTAGAGACAGCTCACCCCGATGCTGTATTTATCACTGCAGGCGACTTTAACCAGTGCAATTTACGGACTGTACTTCCCAAATATTACCAGCATGTGAACATTCCCACCTGGGGCAAGAACATTCTGGATCATGTTTACAGTGACATACCTGGTGCTTACAGGGCTGCAACCTGCCCCCACCTTGGATACTCATACCACATTTCTTTGTTCCTGTATCCAGCTTACAGACAAAGACTGAAACAAACAAACCCCGTCACCAAACAAATTAAATAGAGACGGAAGGCATCCTGCAGGACTGTTTTGCCCAGACAGACTAGGATGTGTTTAAAGCCGCAGCCACCTCGGAGGACTATGCTGAGTATGTGACCAGGT
>NW_018130182.1:0-274 GCF_001952655.1 Monopterus albus
TGAGGCATCTGATTAGATCCAGGTGCCAGACATTGAGCTGAAGGTGAACATGGTAGTACATTTGCAACCTGAGCAGGACGTGCTCCTGCTGGTCCTTGCACCTGCTGATAAAGAGCCGGGCAGTTTCACGCCCGGTGTCCTCTCTTGTGACAAATCAGACATCTGTCATCTCTCACAAGAGTTCTCCTGTTTGCCCTGGTGCCTTGACCACATGCTTGTGGTCTGCCACGCTTCTGAAAGCCACTACTCACGGGTTGTGAATTCCCTCACTAGG
>NW_018130182.1:1039-2098 GCF_001952655.1 Monopterus albus
GAGCTCCCTCTTCTGGGGGAGCTTCGTCATAGGTATTAAACATGCCTTTCACACTCATCTGTTCAGCCCACAACACAAAACGCTATGCTTCACTGCTGTGCTGACTGGGATGCAACGTGCCCAGCCATTTGTTTAAAAGCTGATACAAAATAGCACCTAGAGTCCCTGGTTTGCATTTCTGCCAGTTCTGAATAATACTGCAATCAGCCATATTGAAAAATATTTATGCCACGTGACGCTGTCCGTTAAGATAGGTCTGGCCCAGTGTATTGACCGAACTGCGAAATTTCTACACCAGACTAATCCTGGTGCGTGCAATTCCTGGGGGTTTCCCCAATCGATTACACTGTTTTATCTCAACAGGATAGCTGCCACCCTAAGGCTAATAAACAGTCCCCAGTAAGCTATACCACCCGGACCAAATACACAGCTGCACAAGGCGCGTTGAATCACATCTTCAGAACCGAACCTATTGTTCTGCTCCGATACGACTGTGAACAACGTTTAATTGGCCTGTTATGCAGTTAACCACCCCCACATTTTCATAGAAAACAACAAACTGGCCATTTTCCTGTACCGTTTATTACGTTCAGGATTTGCCAGAGATCATCTTGTTCAGTCAAGATGACTCCCTGCCAACCGGAGGCAAATCAAAAAGAAATCAGACTTTTGGAGAGACAACCTGCTGTGAGGCAGCGGAGTTTCACTCATAAAACATGAATTTTACGTCCCTCATTGGTATCAAATTCTGTAATCAACGACACTCATTCTCTATCCCTCAAAGTGAGAGTATGTGCTTGTTAACTGTTACGTGTATCAGTGAACAGTTCAGCACATCATTCCAACAACAAATGTGTTTTATTATCCTTACTGTTTTTGAATCCAATTTAATGCGTCAAGAGTGGGCAGTCCACACGTCAACAAAATTTGGTACAAATCCAATGTGCAGGCTTTATGTATAACAAAGGTTTATCCTGCTTACCTTGTTTGTGGTTGACCAGTTGACGTGTGACACCGCAGCACAGCTCGACTGGGACCCAGGAAGTCACTCTTCCGTCT
>NW_018130183.1:0-2096 GCF_001952655.1 Monopterus albus
CTAGCTAGCGTTAGCTCCTGACAGGAATAGGCTGAATGAAGTAAAATCCACACACTGTTCACTGGACTTGTTCACACCTCGTAGCCAGGGATAATACCTCTTCAACAAAGACAAACAGAGCTCGGATCAGTCTGCCCGTCAGCTAAGCACCCTGAGTCACAGCAGTCCTGTAAACTCCCCACATAGGCTGTAATTATTCCCCTCACAGATTACACAACTGTTGTTACTCAGGGTGGCTCCTGCAGCAGCTCTCATCCTCATTAGTGTTTAACTTTTGTTCATGTTGTAGTAATTTGAATTTTGAAGTAGACTTTACACATCCTGCAGCCCAAACTGAGCCATGTTCAGGTAACCTCTGCATACACGGAACATTAGCACACATGAAGACTGTGATTGAAAACAGTGCTGCTGACATAGCAGGTCTGCCACATAGTGACCATAGCTGAAAAACTATTCACTATCTGTCTGAACATTCAGAAGGTCTGACAAATCCAAGAAACATTGTAACAGTGTCACCTCCTTCCTCTTAAACCTCCACACATGTTGGGCCATTTTCAATTGAACCTTTAAATCCTATACCTACATACTTTGGTCCAGGTTCAGTAAAGGTTTTGGATGTTACTGACTTTTGATATGAAAGCCCACATTGTCCCATGTTGTTGTAAATGTAGTGATCAGACGATCGCCTGTGTCCTCATAAAGACGTAGAAGTTTGTGAAGAGTTCAGGTTTTTCAGCAGGTCCACTTCCACCCATGGAAAAGCCAAAACAATGAACCTTTGCATGCATTACTGACAGACTATAATCAGTTTGAATGTTTAATGTCCTACTAAAACCTCCAGCCTGTCTGTATCAGCTCCATTGTGTTTTCGGGGTGAAGTGGGTTTCTGCAGTGTTTGTGAGCAGCCGAGGCAGAAGTGAAGTGACAGCTGCAGGTGGTGGCGCAGGGTTTCAGAGAGGACAAGAGGCAGAACTGCAACTGTTGGCCCAACGCCGGCAGATAAATAATAAACCAACTGTGAGCTGAGCACTGCTTGTCAGCAAGAACAGAGAACAAGAAGAGATGCAGAGGCAGAGGAGGGCAGCAGCTTAAACCTCTGCACTTGCGGTTTGGCACAGATTGATCAAGCTTGACCTTTTGATTAAACAGATGTCGCCACGAATGCTTTAACTTTTGAGCAACACGATGTATATGTGGAGGGATCGGCCAGTAAGCTGAGGAGCATGTGCAAGAGGCCACTGACCACCGTGATGTTACACCAGCACAGAAACCCTCTACTGTATGTGCACAGACCATGTCCCTTAGTTTTTACTTCCTTTCAGTCACTGTGCTGTATTTTGATTTACTTGCTCTGTTGTGCTGTTTTTAGAATCCAACCTTTATTATGTCACACTGAAGCTATGAAAGGCCACATTGCATTCTGGGTTAGATGTGCCTCTTCGTTGTCTGTCACAGAGCTGTGAAGTGAGACTTACCATTTAATTCAGCCCTGGTCTGAAAGTAAGACCCATACATTCATTCTCTGATAGTGTTGCATATAGTAAAAACATGTTTACAACCAAGTCCCTACTTACCCATGTTTTTGAAAGCTGATGTATATATTTATTAATGTCTGTCCAACCCTGCGTCACTGTGTGAAATGTCTCCTATAAATAAATTTGACTCAGCTTGACCCTCCTGCTATTTTTATCGAAAATCATAGTGAAAATATGTGTGTGAGAGAGCGAGAGCAGGGTATTGGGATGGAGTCAACAGTGACACAGGGCTCTTGTTTAACTCATCCTGCACGTTCACTTGTAACGCTCCTTTACTTTAATCTTTTCTGTGTATTATATGATTGATAGACAACTTTGTTAATGCAGAAGCTGCTTCACAGATTCACAGGAACAAGGTGTGCAAGGTTGTGAACAGTTAAAGGCTAAAGCAAAATATAATATAAAGGGAAAATGATATATTTTAAAAATACATAGAAAAGAATAAATACAGTAAAAGTAGAAAAGAGCCTAAATAGAATAGAGACTGATGTACATTGTAAATAATTAATATAGTGGTGAAGCCGTGGCAGTATAACGCAGTCACGGTGCAGTGGTCTCCTA
>NW_018130184.1:0-2092 GCF_001952655.1 Monopterus albus
CCAGCTGCAGTTTTAGCGGTAAAATCAACTGCATTGTTGCCTCTGTCTATTTTTCCATCTCCCTTTTGGTGTCCTCTGCATCTAATTGCAGCCTCATGTCTGACACATGTAGGATGGCTCACCTCTACATTGTCAAGTCTGGAGCTGTAACACGTTAAAACCTTACTTTCTGTGCTCTGTGGGATATTAAGTGTGTGAGACATTGCAACTCATATTAATGATTGTTCACTGTGCACATATAAGAATATGTATTGTAGCAAAAAGCACTTGTATCTTTATACACTTATATGGTAAATAACTTACACTGGGTTTGAAGCAGGGACACTAATTCATATAACGGAACTGAATAAGAATGTAACCTTCAACTATGTTTAATCAGTTGCAATGTCTGTGTTTACTCTAACATTCACATGTATTTTTGGATAATACCGCTTCCCATGAAGGGAGTCGCAGGAGGAAGCAGGAGATTTGAATACAGTGGGATATAAAGATGTCTGGAACAGCTCCACTATTTTATACTTAATGAACTTGTAAGGATAAATTTAAGTTTCTCCAGTATAACAGGATGTTCACTATATCATGTGTGTGCGTGCTTCTTAAATACAGGATGTACTACTTTGGAATTAGGGAGTATGTTTGGGGAAAATATCTTTGGGAAAGTATTGACAATTGCCACCTGCATCCTGTAAAAGTATCTTTGGAAAAGTTTGGTACTTTCCAGCTTTATGTAAAGGAATTGTGTAAGGAGGGGTAACAAATACTATATAACACACAGTGTTAGAGATGCAACTTCAGATAATCTTCGCTGCTGCTTGCTGTATGATCTACAGATGCGCATCTGTGAATAAAGGTAATTGGTGCACCTTGATATTTTGTGTGTGACTGAAATTCTTTCCACTATATCTGGACTCGAGTAGAAGTGTGAAACTTCTCAGCTCCCACTTAGTTCCCCCCTTTTTTGAAAAAAGAGCGGCCAGGTTTACACACACTGCAACAGGGATTTTGGCCCACTCCTCCACACAGATCTCCTCTAGATCTGCACTGAGCAGCGCGGAGTTTAAGCTCCATACATAAGCTACATATAGTACCGACCCCAAAGAATCAGATTTGCTCTCCTTCCACCATTCACATATATTTAGTGCCATAGCAGAAAATTAGAAAAACACGACTCACAACGTTTCAGTGAATTGCGACTGACCCAGTCAAGAACCTTCTACACAGAGATTCTGTGATTCTGTACGCTTGGCTGTTGAGGGTATCCCAGTCAAAACACTTGTTTTAGATACCAAAACTTGCAATACTGTAACTTTATAATCCCAAACTGCTATTCCAATGCCCCCCAAAACAGAACTACTTGAGAGCTGTATGAGTACAGGAATTCTCAAACAGGAAGCTGCTTGATACGCTGTTTCTCAAGACAGTAGAACATCTCTTTCAAGTAGAAAACCACCCCACAACAATTATGGAACACAACAAACTTGTCCCTGTGTCCTCATTGATAATTTAACTTTAACCAAACTTCACTTTTAAAGTGACTTCAGCTAACTCTAGCAGCAACAGGGCTCGTTCCCGGCTTCAGGCTTTATTTTATAAAACCTGGAATTAAATAGTGTCAAATGTCCTATTAAATTTGTAAGACAACCCTCAGTGGTTATCCATTCATGTGATGGATTTTACGTCTTTTATGAAGCCAAACGATCTAAGGCTAGGACACTCATGAATTCTCCCCTCACGTGAGGCTATGTGGTTGAGACATTACATGTAATCAGACTTTAGACAAGGATAACATGCTTTACTTCTCTTTTAGCAATGAGGAACGGCGAGGGCCACGCTGTGCAATAGCGTGAAGTAAGGCGCTCAGAGGGAGCAGCCCCCTCAAAGCGCAGCGATGAACGGCGAGGGTCACGCTGCGCAATAGCATGGAGCAAGGCGCTCAGAGGGAGCAGCCCCCTCAGCTCATGCCCTCTCTTCCCTCCTCCCATCCTCTCTTTCTCTCACCCCTGCTGCTTTACAGTTAAGGTCTCACCTAAAAGAAATCTTAATTTCATTTGACAATATATAAAACACCCAGAAATTTGAGGCACCACCTTTA
>NW_018130185.1:0-2092 GCF_001952655.1 Monopterus albus
TTATTGTTGCCCGAGCTTTAAATGATTGCCAGTTTAAGACACTGCTGGATGAAGTTGGGAATAATTATCCCGGTCTGCTTTTGCACAGCAATGTGCGTTGGTTGTCAAGAGGGGAGGTGCTCAGCCTTTTTGCGGCTTACCTGAGTGAAATCCGGACTTTTCTTAAAATGAAAGAAGTCGAGCATCCTGAGCTAGCTAACACTGAGTGGCTCCTGAAGTTTTACTATCTCGGACATGACTGAACATCTGAAGCAGCTCAATGTGAAAATGCAAGGCATTGGAAATACAGTCTTATCCCTTCAACAAGCAGTGTTTGCATTTGAAAACTGGGAGTTGGAACTCTTTATCGTGGATATTGAAACATGTCGTTTACTACACCTTGAAAAACTGAGAGAATTTAAAGATGCGTGCACAGCAAGTGACCCCGCTCAACATTTTGATCTCCAGTAGCTAGCTGGCTTCACATCTAATCTCCTGCAGTCATTCAAAGCACACTTTGGAGAATTTCGTGAGCACACTCGTCTTTTTAAGTTCATCACTCATCCACACGAGTGTGTAGTGGGCAAAGCCGACCTGAGTTACATCACTGGTGTCTCCATCAGATTTTAAGGTAGAAGTTGCAGATCTGAAGGCCTCAGACATGTGGGTGAATAAGTTCAAGTCACTGAATGAAGATTTGGAAAGACTTGCACGACAACAAGCAGAGCTAGCAGTAAACAAGTGGACAGAAATGAAAAAACTTCAACCCGCAGACCAGCTGATTGTCAAAACTTGGAACGCGGTTCCTGTCACATACCACACACTGCGGTGTGAGTATTGCCGTATTAACCATGTCTGGCTCTACGTATGCATGTGAACAGTTGTTCTCACATCTAAAAAACATCAAGACCGACCTACGATCATGTTTAACAGATGGAAGCCTCAACACCTGCAGCAAAACCATCCAGCACCAGAAGTCACATTAATGGTAAGAAGTATTTTATTTATTATTGGGTAGCTTCAGTATAACAATGTTATTAAAATGAATAAATTCAGAGACCTATTATACGCTAAAATAGTTGGTCTTACTTAAAAATGCATGCATTTAGTTATATTCAGTGTTAAAAAATATTATATGGCTCTCACAGAAATACATTTTAAAATATGTGGCTTTCATGGCTCTCTCAGCCAAAAAGATTACAGACCCCTGCCTTACCCGATATTGTAAAATGATGAGAGTGGAATAAACGCCTAACAGCCACTCACCAGGTTATTGTTCATTTTACCTTGTTGCAAAAAGGAGTAGCAAGACAGAATATCAAGCTACTGTCAATGAACAGCATTTTCTATTGCACAAAAAAAGAGTAGCAAGACAAAATGTCAAAACACTGTCAATGAATAGCATTTTAGTACATTATCTTTTGAACATACATCTTAGCAGTTAGGGTGAACACATACCTTCTTTAATGCCTCCCTCTGTCACGGTTCGCTTTCTGCATGCTTTCCACGCCCACCCCCAACCGCTCTGTGGCGGTTAGCGGCCCATTTCTGTAACCACAGATAACAGTGCAGTAAACGTTTTTTCTTATCAGCAGGCATACACTCACCCCCCCTCTCTTTATAAAAAGAGATCCCATTGACAGCTCACGCCCCTGGTATTCCAATATTATTTTCCCATTGACAGCTCGTGCCCCTGGTACCCCAATGTTATTTTCCCATTAAAAGCTCGTGGCCCTGGTTTTCATACTGCCACACTTTACCCAGAGACAGGCACACATCTCCAGCCAGGCTATGATCATCCCTGGGCCCCTCCTCCACACACCCCCTGTGTCTGCCACACTACCCAGAGACAGGCACACATCTCCGGCCAGGCTTTGTGTCATCCCTGGGCACCTACACTTAACTCTGAGTCAGATGTTGAGAATCTGAAAATTGCAGCACATGTGCTGTCATATTCAGGTTGTCAACCGTTCAGTGTTATAAGCTCACAGCTCTCATGGCCCTGGTACTCCAATGTTTTAACACATTAATCATGTTTCAAATTTCAAACAGTGCTTGGTTTTTATTGCTAGGACAACTGTGGTGGCACAGTTACCTCACTGAATTTAATTTG
>NW_018130186.1:0-2086 GCF_001952655.1 Monopterus albus
TCACTCTGCCGGCACCCAGGTCGACCAGCGGATCGAGGGACAGCCAACGATGGCAGTCAGTGTACTCAGTCAGTGGACTCAGGCCTACTCATGCCGAGAAGTCCAGTGGGGCATGCGCAGTCACCATGGTTAGCCTAGTCTAGCCGCGCCACCGCCCAGCGCTTCTCCGCTGCGGGCAAGCGAGCACCAAAGGTGAACATGTTATGAAACCCGGATTGCAGCCTGGGTACACGGTGACGGCGGCGCGGCACTGGAGTCTGGGCGCGGGGAATGACTCTCGATAAAAGGGTGTACTTACCCATGATGTTTCTTCTTAGACTGCTAAAGAAAAAGAGGGACCCGATCACAGGTCACAGTGGCATTTATACCACTGCCATTGCTGTTCGGGAACAGCCCAGTGCAGGGCACAAAAGAATCTCTTCAAGAATGAGCATGCGCGTGGGATAAACCCACTAGCCACAGCTCTTAGAGGGCAAAGCCTATACAAAATTGAACATTTTAGTTTTTTGTAAACATAAAAAAAAGTGAGTTTATTGTAGATGATATTTTCTCATATATTTAGACAGTGTACAAAAAATGGCAGGATTCAAACTCTGTATATAGTCCAACAACAATACACACTAACATGTTTTCATTCTTATTAAAACTCTTTCCAACAGATAAACCCAGGTCTATTGTCACTGTGTCTCCATCATGGCTGGGTCCTGGAGCCTCAGTAACTCTGAACTGTCAGGTTGAACATCCATCTGTAGGATGGAGGTTCTCTTGGTATAAGGCTGTTCCCAAACCATCAGACAGGTCCTACAGCTATGAGCTGCTGCCTGGAAACAGCAGTGGGACTGAACAGGGTTCCTACATGGTTCACGGTCAGACACACACAGCAGGATATGTGTGTAGAGCTGGAAGAGGAGACCCAGTGTTTTACACTGATTACAGTCATCCTAAGTTTGTCTGGTCTGGAGGTGAGTTCGTTTGTCTGTCCTTCTGTCAAGAAGCAGATGTTCTCATTACGGCATGCCGTATGTAGTGCATGAGTGGAGTCAAAAAGACTGCAGGACTCAGACTCAGGCTTGACAAGGTTAAGTGCATTTAATGAGTGTATAGAGGAGAAGTGACAGAGCTGGTCTCATCTGCCGGTCGCGGGGCAGTTGGGAGCGCTGGGTGGACTGGACCGCTGGTGATGCAACCTGGGGTTGAATGTGGGATGCAGCTTGCTAAATGACAGCAGAGTGAGAGAACATGAGAGCTGAACAGGTATGCTGAGGTTAGAGCTAGTTCTGATGGAATACTGTGGACCTGATTAGCCAACTGCACCGGCTCTTGGCAGGTGAGCGCTGCAGGCAAAAGAAGCAGTCCAGGGCTGCAGGAGATAGCCGGTCAGGTAAGCTGGTCCATGGCAGAGCAGGCAGTAGGAGGATGTGATGACAATAGTGGGGATCCAGAATCTTGGTAAGACCAGGTCTCCTCGCACTGAATACGTAACAGTCACGGCACCACTTGGTACCGAGAGAAAACAAACCAAAGGGCAGGAATCCAGACAAGCCGATGCCTAAAACATCCACAACATACAGTTAAAAAAAAAAACAAAAACAAAAAACATAAGGTCAGGATTAAGCATAGGTACGCAGTTCTTCCATATAGGGTCTGGGCATGGATGCCAAGCATGTCTGGAACGGTGCATAAAGCAGCCAATGATATTGAGGGTGAACTCAAATAGCCAGTCGAGGATAAGTAAAAAAAACAAAAAACACTATCTCTTTAATAAGAGCACTGACCCCGAACAAAAAACAATACAAGACACGGTTTAAACACGAAACGCACTTACAGGTCAATAATACAGTCCAATGTCGGAACCAGAAAACACATAGCTCCAAGGAATCCAAGCAAGATGTCAGAAAGGGGAGTCTGATAAGCCGATACACAGTAGTGTTGCTTTCATCAATGAAAATTATGACTAAATATCGTCCTCAACAAACCTTTATCACGTGACGAAAACGCTGGTCATGTGACAATGACCATTAATGTATAATGCAATATTGTTGATGGAAAAAAACAAGAATAAATGTGGTTTACAAAATAAAAACTA
>NW_018130187.1:0-2085 GCF_001952655.1 Monopterus albus
AATTTAAGGTACGGCAAGAGACTCAGTTGTTTGTAACCAAATTGCAAACATGAATATCTCCTGTTGAGTGCTATATGTGTGAAAGTGCAACTCTGGACAATGGCTGGGCCTGATTTCACAGACACTGTCCAGAATTTATATGCAAAAACGGCTTCAGTTTGGCCAAACAGCCAACACTAATAATGGTCCTGGTGGTTCTAAACCTCTTCCATTTCACAGTGATTAAGGCCATTATAATCCTGGAAACAAGCAAAGCTTTAGACATAGTTTTATATATTCATAAAGGAACCATGTCGTATACACATTCTGAAAACAGTAACTGAAGGAACATTTGGAGCAGATCATTAAAAGTTTGTTCATTTGTTCTGAAGGAGGTGTTTAAATGAGGTTTTATATTTCAATATCGAATTTATTTGTGATATAACAGTCTCTATGTAACAAGCCAGTCAGTTTGTCAGGCTTTTCTTTTTGGAGTGCTTCAGTATGAATGTTTGCATTGAGTACATTGTTCTGATTTTCAATTCACAATAGTCTCAGTTGAAATCAGAGATACAGTATGTCTACAGAAAATGCCTCACACTTCCTTTCTCATTCTACGTAAAATAAAACAAAGAATTTATATGAAAAAAAAAATCCTCCCAGTATAAATGATGATTAGTGTTTGTGATGTAGCATCCAGATCTCCTGCACAAATTGTGCTGAGATAAGATTGCCATTTGCAGTGTCAGCTAAATTTTCCAGAAGCGCACTTGAGGTTGGTTGTGTGTAACGCTACATAGAGCCACATCTGAGGAAAGATAAGAGATATAATGGGCAGATACAATACATGTTCACTGTGGATAAGAAGACATGGACACACAGGAGATGACTTGAGTCTGTTTTCTGCTACTGTTTTATTTAATTTGCTCAGTATTGGAGTTTCATAGACCAAACAATGGAACAACACTGCATTACAAATTTTCTCTTTGGGTACAACTGACTAACACAGACGTTAAAATTATTCCTCTACAAAATGGACTAAAGTACTCACAGACACAGTCTCTTTCTCTGTTGTAGGCGTCCAGCACAAAAACTCATACAGTCATACATACACACTTGCACTCACACTTACTGCTCACATTTTCATTCTCAGACTCTCTCACCCATTAACAATAGAATACATTCTCAGAAAAAAGAGAGTCAATTATACACTTTAGGCAATTTCATATCTTTTTTCATAACACTCATATTGAACAGTGCCCACCTCAAACAGGAATTAGGCTGTACCATAAATTGTTGGGAAGAAGATCTAACAACTACATGCTTTTATTTGGGGAAATAATCTGATGATCCAGTGACCTCACTGCCATTTTGGGTTATGGTTAGGGAATGTATTTATTCTATGGGGGTGATTATCAGTCAGTACCAGTAAAACAAAATCCCTTTCAATATTGATTCTTTAAAAAATTTGATATCATATTTTGGAATAAAATCCCTAGCTGTGGCCACCTCTGAGCTACACTGGATGATGCTTGTTGTTTTTGCCTGCTTTAGCCCATTAATACTTCATATGACTGCAGGCCATTTTCCAAAGCCCAAGTTCTTTGATTGATTTCTGACCTTCTAGGTGTTGGTTTCATTTCAGTACACTATGAAAATTAATGTGCTGAAACTTGAAAAATCCATCACTAGGGATGTTTAGTCTCTTTTGTTTCAATATATTTTATTGTTGTTATATTAAAAACTATGCTGTTGAACCATCAATTCTAGCAGATAAACAATGTTTAAATATAGAATTCATGAACAGGATCATGTGTTTGATAATTTGTTATATTAAAAGTAGGCCAGTAGCCAAGTTTGCCATTACAAACCCTGTGTGAAATTTTGAAAATGGCCCCTGCTTTCAGATGAAATAGCATGCATACACAGCTGTAATAACTGTTATATACAGAAAGAGTGGCACAACTAAGTGTCCATTGTGATGGAGAGGGTGCCTCAACTAAGTTGAGTTGTAAATTAATTTTCAAATGTTATAGTTTTGGGACTCTCTTTCTGTTGTAGTGCTTTTATTTTTTTTGGTTCCTGTCCTGTGTCACCTCACCTGCC
>NW_018130188.1:0-2084 GCF_001952655.1 Monopterus albus
CAGCTGTATGGTTTCTCTCCTGTATGACTTTGGTGATGATCATTTAAGGAACTCTTCCAAGTGAAACCTTTTCCAAAGAGGTCACAGCTGTATGATTTCTTTGTAGTATGAATATGTTGATGATGGTTTAGGTTACTCTTCTTAGTAAAAGTTTTCCCACATTGGTCACAGCTATATTTCTGTCCTGTATGAATTTGTTGATGCTCGTTTAAAGAACTCTTCCGAGTGAAACGTTTTCCAGAGGTCACAGCTGTATGGATTTTCTCCTGAATGAATTTGGCGATGATTATTTAAGGAACTCTTCCAAGTGAAACTTTTTCCACAGAGGTCACAGCTGTATGGTTTTTCTCCAGTATGAATTTGTTGATGACAGTTTAGGTGATTCTTCTGTGAAAATGTTTTTCCACACCGGTCACAGATGTATGGTTTCTCTCCCATGTGAATTCGTTGATGTTTGTTTAAGGAACACTTCTGAGTAAAGGTTTTTCCACAATCATCACAGCTGTATGGTTTTTCTCCTGTATGAATTTGTTGATGCTCATTTAAGGAACTCTTCCAAGTGAAACTTTTTCCACAGAGGTCACAGCTGTATGGTTTTTCTCCAGTATGAATTTGTTGATGACAGTTTAGGTGATTCTTCTGTGAAAATGTTTTTCCACACCGGTCACAGATATACGGTTTCTCTCCAGTGTGAGCTCTCAGATGACTGGTTAGATCACCTTGTGATAGGGAGGCTTTGTCACACTGCTGACATCTGTGATGAGGCGATGTCTTTGCGTCTCTGTTTCTATAATGACAAACATAGAGAGAAAAGAGATCAATCTCATGCTAGAACAAAGCATGAAACCATATAAAGTATGTAGCATTTTCCATGACATCATTCATTCATGTCTCAGACAAAAGATCATTTCTAGAATAGTACACATGACATTAAGTTTGAGGTGCCAAAAATTGGATATCAGACCTCAAACATCAAGTAATGGGTCTAAAACATCAGTTTAAAGTTTGCAGCATTGTCTGATTAATTAAAACGTGAAACCAGATAAATCTGAAACTATGTCAAACTCATGAAATTTAAAAATGCACTACCTTTCTTGTTTGATTTGACAAATGTGAGTGGGGTGTTTTTAAATTCTGTGACTATACTCAGGTTTGGCTACCTCGACCATCGTGTCTGCACCATAAAGGCCTGGGCTGTCTAATTTAACATGGCTGCACATGTTTAGGAATTGCTTGAACAAGTCAGAACAAAATTGTGAGAATTCATAAAGACAGATGAAGGTCCATCCCGTGTGCGTTACTGTTTCCCGTTTCTGTTGACTGTCATTCGGAATGTATCTGCCTGTTGACTGTCATTCAGAATGTTTCTGCTCTATTGGCGTACAATCGCACAGCCCTTTTCAATATTCGCTCCTCTATGAGAAAAATGCCCCAGTGTACATGGTTGGGAAGATTCAAAGTCTCTCCCAACACCACTGGCGGAGATAGCGGTATACCTCCGCTGTCCTTACTTCATTTTTCCATGAAGAAAGTGACCTAAGAGATCAGGGAAGAGGGGAGGAGTGGCTGGCAGGCTCAAGGCCCTTTGGTGTTTGGCTTCCACTGGCTTTACCTACGCTTACTATCGGCCCATTGGTCCGGACTTCTTGGCTTCTCTTCCATGTTGCCTGGTTTCCGTGACGCCCAAGAAGAGGTATAAACTGGTCCAACTTAAGATCACTGAGATGGTCTTCCCAGCCGCCGAACTCTGCTTCATCGATCCGGATGGGTTTGATTAATGCCAGGCTAACAAGACTTTTATTCTAAATGACTTTTTTATATTGCGGGAACTGGATTTTATGTTGCTGACCGAGACCTGGCTAAAGGAAGGTGAGCATTATGCATTTTCTGAACTTCACCAACCGGATTGCTCCTTCCTTAGCTCCCCACGCTCATGACCCTGCGCACATCAGGCAGGGGCGTCAGTTTTTAAAAACAGTTTTAAATGTTGGCAGCTCACAGTGGACTCCTACTCCACTTTTCAGTTACAGCTGTCTGTGGTGGACCTCTCTTATCCACTGTGTGCAGTGGTTTATCGTCCTCCT
>NW_018130189.1:0-2083 GCF_001952655.1 Monopterus albus
TGTCATGAAGTCAGTACTGAAAACTCACATCTTGTTGATAAAAATAACTGCTAAATGTCTTACTGTCTCCATATGTCTCAAAGAAAACTGTTAACGGGTCGTGGTTATGTAAAGTCAGCTATTTAGTGAAGCATGACTTGTACCTTGCATTTAACAGTTTGCTTCATTGTTTACGAGAAGTTCAGTCACCTGCAGGACAAGATTAATATCAGTCTGCTGGCCAAAACCAGTTTATCTTTAGCTTTAATTCCAAGTGTGTTCATTTTTAATGGTTCTGGTTAAAATAGACGTTTGAAATGTGAAACACATAGCTGACCAATCAAAACTGGCCTGTCAATGACACCAAATGACGTGTAATGCGAGCTGTGGGACCCGGAAGCATTTGTCTTAAGACTGAACATTCTTAAATAGTCTTAACAGTTCGGTCTTTCTACATATTTAAACAATTCACGTTATATTATGATCACTGACTAGAAAAATCTTTACGTATTCTCTGTCAGTTTAATACATCCAGTACTACTGCAGTATGCCTGTCTCACTGACTGTTATGGCGATGACGCCAGCCAACAGACACGTGAAAACACAGCTGTAATATAAAAGCTTGCAACATATAAAACATGTGGGTTCATTGTCATGTTTAGTCAACATTTTGTTCGATTAAAAAAATGCGTTCAGCAATGTTAAATTGCACTCAGAACTGAAACTGTTTAAAATGATTCATATTAGCCAGAGTATTTTTTTCAATGCTGAAAGCATCTGAACCTGTAACTGTAACCGAGACACATCACTGAATTTTATTTGATGATAGGCTGAATTAGTGTCTTCCTCAGGCCTTTAACTGACATGTTCCTAGTGCCATCATTTTGTAATACCAAAGTTCTTTAATTGGACAGCTCTGAATAACTAAGGAGTCTGCCTGTCTTCATTTAGTGCTGATGTAACAGACTGTTTAGTGTTACATCTCCCATGTGGATGTGCTGGCTTTGTTTATGTGTGTAGTATACCTTATGTCCTTTGGGGTTTGCCATACTTTGGCAAAAAGGGGACATGGGGAGAGAGAGATGGGAGTGTCAGTTTTTCGGAGCGAAGAGTGTGAATAAAGTAACGAAGAAGTTCAGACCTGAAGCTTTGTCGTTTTATTAAATTTTATACACGTCTAGTTGAGCCTGCGTAAATACTCGGCTACACTGATTTATTTTAAACCACAAGTAAACATGACCCGGGTTGATCCCCCTTCCAGAAACTTACACACTGGCTGCTGGAAAAGAGGAGTTCCTGGCCACACAGAGCCTAATACATTTATAAGTTTTGGGCTAACCCCTTACCCAGATGAAGTCGGTTCGCAGACCCCCATCTCTTATCTGATACTACACATGCTTGGAGCTGCTGCTTTTCTACCTTGTCATTACAAAATGAAGAATCTTAATGTGTGTGTATGTTGTCACATGGTGTGTAGCTAAGGCATTCATTTATTTATTCAGACATAATATTCTAACAAGATTAATACAGGAAAACAATTGGTGTCTGCTAACTTTGAAACAGAACAGACTATAGCAGACTTTGAATCTTAATAAATTGCATTACTAACATATTAAGGTCTAACAATTATCTAACAATTTGTAGTTCTGTAACACACCTTGTCCTGGAGGCAGTCTTCAGTTAATGTTGCTTTCGTCATTGAAAATTATGACTACACATCGTCGTCAACGAACCTTTATCATGTGACGAAAACGAGATGAGACGCAACAAAAATGCTGGTCATGTGGCGACTATAATTAAATGTACATGTATTGTTGACAAAAAAAGACTAAATGTGGTTTACTAAATAAAAACTATGCTAAAATGTCTCTTTCATTGACCAAAATGAGACGAAACAAAATCTTATAACGTTATTTCGTCTCGTTTAGTCGTGTTATTATTTTGCAGTATTTCTGTTTCCTGTGTCTCGCTTCAGGTCGCACTGCGCAGACGACGTCACTTCCTTAAGCCCCATTCGCTGCATTATTTAGAAGACGACAACAAAGTAAAGTCTGACACAGAGAAGGGGACCGATTGACCGGCCAGCTAGGGTTCGTCTTTGGGA
>NW_018130190.1:0-2079 GCF_001952655.1 Monopterus albus
TGTTGATCGACTTTTTATCTGAAAAACCTATCATATCTTATCAAGCCTGTGTTGTTCAGATTTATATGTTTTACACTTTATTTGGGTCAGAGTTCTTACTTTTGGCAGCTATGGCCTATGACAGATACTCTATGTGTCTATATATAAACCTCTGCAATATCCAACTGTCATGAGAAATAAAACTGTTGTTATCTTTATCTTGGCTTTTACCTGCATGCCATCATGTTGGATTAGTAATATTGACTGCTATTCAAAAGCTCTGTATCTTTACTCTGAAAATGATGTTTTGCAATGATGCAATTTACAGCCTATTCTTTGTGCCTTCAAGAGCAGTATCTATATATGGTGTGGTCTGTTTTCTAAATGTTGTTGTGTTTCTTGTGATCTTTATAGTTTATACATACACCAGGATACTTATAATATGTTATCACAGTAACAGATAAGTCAGGAGAAAAGCTGCACAGACCTGTGTTCCTCACCTGCTGGTGTTAATCAACTACTCCTATTTGATAATACGTATGTGGTCTTATTACAGTTAGACTCGAATCTGATGTATGTGGTCTTATTACAGTTACACTTGAATCTGATATTTCAAGCACTGCATTTTTACTGACTTTACAAATTTTTGTATAATCCTCTTTTTCAATCCAATTATATATGGGTTAAAAATGACACCCCAAGAGGTTGTTCTGTCAAGATGAAATGAACGAATGACATTTATATTGACAACTTCTATAATTACAATGCAGGAATTATTTATTGTTTGGATTTGTTATAACTCTTAACACTATCAAAGACCATTGCCAGCTTCAAAACTTTGATGGCATATCACTTTTTTGCCACTACTGCACAATTCCTCATTTAGGTCACACAAATCACAGGATTATTTTGAATGTTTCATTTTGCTTTAAATAAGTCGTATACATCCTGAAACCTAGTAATAATATACAGCACAGTCAGCAAACTCACATTGGATTGTTATTTCAGTGTAGAACATTAATGTCTGGTTTTGTGGCTATGTTGTCAACACAGTCCCACTAAGAAACATCAACATCTGTTCAATAGAGTGTGGGAAAAGAAAATACTTCAGGGCAAGAAGAAATACTGTTATCAACAATAATAACTTGTCCTCTATTAATTCATATATGTGTTTGTGTAATCTTTGAAAAGTAATTGTCATGACATGCTTTTTTTTATGCCATTGAGTCTGCAACTTGTGAGAAAATATGCCACAGTTTAGTAAGGTAGCTC
This sequence comes from Monopterus albus, assembly GCF_001952655.1. NCBI lineage: Eukaryota > Metazoa > Chordata > Actinopteri > Synbranchiformes > Synbranchidae > Monopterus > Monopterus albus. The sequence goes on from NW_018130190.1 coordinate 1,252, forward strand.
TCCAGCTGTAGGTGGCACTATAGGGGAGAGACTCAAGAGGGGGTTGGACATAAAAAAAAACCTTTAAAAAAGCACTGTCCACGACATAAAAATGTAAAGACTGATCAATTGCTGATCTTTATTACCTTTTTGGCCTTGTATTGGCCATTGTATTCTTAAGAACAGGACAAACATTTGCATATTTCCATTATGTAGCTAATTTTCCTTGTTGCAAAGATAGATTAACTACATACTAGGGCTGTGAATTGATTAAAAAAATGTACAAATTAATTGCTCATTTTCCTATGATTAATCATGATCAATTGTGCAAATTTGTATTGTGCTTGAAATTCTAGAATTCCACCCTATACAATAAATATACAATATTCTAAGTAACAAACTGTAAAACTACAGTCTAGCAGAACTATTTTTGGATAGGGAAAGGGCTCCTCAGGAACTAGAGTTCCTTAAGACCAGAGAACAGTGAAGAAAATATTCATGAAATTGAAGCTGTAAAGCATGTGATCAAAACAGTGAAGAGATGGACAAAGGAGGCCAAGTCAGAGATACAGGCCTGCTTTGACTGCACAGATTGGAGGCCAGGCTCATTCCTGTTCAGCCATATTAGTTGTTATAATGCCATGAAATACTGGAAGACATATCACAATATACTAATTACCTTTCTACCCTCCCTCACTGTCCTATTACAATTATATTGAAAAACAACAATATTATATTAACCTAACTATAACACTGATCAAAAAAGGAAAGTCTTAAGACTAATATTAAAGGTAGAGAGGGCGTTTGCCTCCCAAACTGGGTCTGGGAGTTAGTTCCATAGGAGAGGAG
>NW_018130191.1:0-2079 GCF_001952655.1 Monopterus albus
GCTGTCAGCAGCAGGATTCACTATTAGTAGAATTACTACTAATAAGTAGAGGAATGGGATGCTTCTGAAGCCTGAAATTTATAATATGCACTTTAGTGTATGGAAACCAGAATATATTAAATTAAATGTAGTTATCTAGTGCACTTTTCTTAATATAAAGGGAAATGCATATGCCTTGTATTACTCTCACAAAACACTGGAATCCTTTCCTAACATGACTACAAGGTAACACATTGTTTGGGGTTAACAGTACAAATACTTTAAAGCATTACCAAAATCATACATGCACATATGCAAGTTTGTGCAGTCATACATGCAGTGCTGGTGGTGTACAGTCACTATGCCAACATGCATGTGTCATCTTTTTTATTCATGAGAGAGCTACAGTATGATATATTTGCTTCTGGGACAGGGACAGGGGAGTCCCAGAGTTTCAGTGGTTCTAGCTGCATTTATTTCTTGACAAATAATTGCTTTGCCACTAGGACTGTGCTTCATCATCTAATACATCATGTATACTTAATTACTGTAGTATGCTTTGGATGGAAATGATAAACCACCAGACATGTCAGTGGACAAAAGAACTTCTCTGGTTTTGACCACATGTGGCCTGTCAAAATGTCCTTCAATAAGACCAGCACTGCAGTACATGCAAGTTGCTCTGGAAGCCAGTCAAAGTTTGGCTATGAAAATATTCCTGCACTTTGACAGACTTACAAGCATCATTGTTGTCACTTTTATTTTCAGCATTGTTCATTTTGTTGTGGAAGAGGGGCCCCTCATCATTGCTATATACATTTTTGTTAGTTTTTCCTTATCGAAACTTTGGATCTAAGGTTAGAGGATCTTTCTGAGACATATGAATGATTTGTAATTTTGGGCTGCGTATATAAAACTGACTTGACACACAAAGCTAACTGACAGATTTCCAAAGTGCACCCCTGAGAGTGGCCACAGATAGTGATGCCAAATAATCATACACACAAGCATACCTGTGTATTTTGTGGGGGAGGCCATTATATCATTGGAGAGAACTCTTTATGCAGCCTGTAATTAAATCACGTGTCAAAATCCTGGTGAAAGGAAGGGTAAAACATACAATTAACAGGTATGCACAGCTGCCTGATGTTCTAATAATGTCACTAAGGTTTTGCACAAACACAATATGCTAATAGAATAAAATGAAAAATAGCAAACTGTATTGGCACAAGATCTTTGTAATGAAGGGTAATGTGGGCACAGTTCATACCGTTTACTTGTGCCAGGTCTCAGAATTACAGCTGTGCTCCTCGCTGAAACCCACCTGGGCAGTTCTTTGGATCTGTGAGAGATAAGTCCTTTGTGTTCTCCTGGCTTTAGATTCCTCCTGTTGTTCTGCTGAAAGTGACTGCAGTATTATTTGGCTGAGTCACTATAAATGAAAATAAATGTTAGATTTAAAGCTGCACTTCAACTTTTCTCATATTATTACATGGCCTCTCAGATTGGTGGCATCTAGAGCATAATGATAAGCAATTTCTAGGAGTGCTCACCCAACCAACCATGAAGTAATTCCTATTAAGATTACATATAGTGAGACACAATTATTTCATGTGTCTCTGTTTGCAGAGGTTTATCTGTGAACACAATTCAAAGTGTTGTTCCTAGAACAGTCCCCATGAGACGAACACTTAGCAACACAACTTGTTTTTTTCCTTCTCCCTTGGATCCTTGCAAGACCTCCTAAGGGCACTGCACCCTGGAAACCGAGTGACAGCAGCACTCATTTTGGCTTTCAAAATTCAGAATTAAACTGGAAAAAGTGACATTTAGATTTCCTAAAAACTATTCAACTTGATGCATCATACATCGAGAGGTGTGATCATGTGCTGAATCTTCATGCTGTACATCACCACTACTCACCCTGTTCATCGTGTTGCATAAGTGAAGCATGAAAGATTAAATTTAAGGACTAGTTAAAACTAGACAAAATGAACACTCCGTAGTAGCACCTGCTCATCAGAAAAGGCCTCATCTCTATACTAGACCCCTTTTATGACTGTAATATGAATAAATGGTGTCTATATATTTTGAGAAACA
>NW_018130192.1:0-2076 GCF_001952655.1 Monopterus albus
TCTCCAGGCTGGTACTGTGGCTCTGTGGCGGTGAAGTAGTCCTCTAGGAAGGACTGGAGGTACTCGAAAGTGGGCCTCTCATCTGGCTCCTTCTTCCAGCAGAGATTCATCATCTCGTGCAGGGACTCGGGGCACCCCTGGGGGCAAGGCATGCGATAGCCTCGCTCCACCTGCTCCAGCACCTCCCGGTTCACCATACCTGAGGAGGAGAGGGCACCAAGGTGGAGACAGCTGTTACAACTTTTAGCTGAGTATTGTTTCTTGGCCTTACAGTAGGGTTCTATAATCCAAAAAGAAAGCTGAAATTAGAAAGGAAGCAATCAGTTGATGCTCATGTTTTCCAGACTCTCCTTAAGTAGGATCACATTCCTAACTAGATATTTTTTAATGTCAGTCCTTTATCAAAAAATGAGATCAGTGACTGATTTGATTTACTAATTTATTAGTTACCATTTTAGTAAATAAAATGTTTAAAAAAGTGCCCATCAGGGCGACTTGTGGGGATAATAGAGTTTCTCTGACCAACACTTTACAATGATATACTTGTTTAATCTCAGATGTGTGTGTGTGTAGATGTCAGTGTCTCCCCTGCTGAGGCATAAACAATCAGCACAGACAATGTCAGACAGCATCACTTCATCCTCTGACGTTAACAAGCGTGCCGGCTTAATGTCTATTGACAGACTGAGAGCTAATAACTCTGGTTGTGAATCACTGTCCTTTGATGCCATTTTATTAACAGCCAGTGTATGTGTGTGTTGATGCTGTACCTGGGTAGGGCACTCTGCCTTTGGTGACAAGCTCAATGAGTAAGATGCCAAAGGACCAGACGTCTGATTTGATGGTGAAGCGGCCGTACAGCGCAGCCTCTGGGGCCGTCCATTTAATGGGGAATTTAGCTCCTGTGTTTGATGGAAAGGAGAGGTAAGGCCACATCACACCCCATGTAGCAGTGACTCAGGCTGTACAGCATGTGTGTGGATGTGCATGCACCAACCTTGCCTGGCAGTGTATTCATTGTCCTCTATCAACCTGGCCAGGCCAAAGTCAGCGATTTTGCACACCAGGTTATCACCCACAAGGATGTTGGCAGCGCGAAGATCCCGGTGAATGTAATTCATCCTCTCGATGAAAGCCATGCCATCAGCGATCTAAAAGCAAAACATTTGACACAAATCATTTTTTTTACTTCTCACCCTCATCAAGCGCTCTGTCAGACATAAAGAGTGCATGAGTAAAAGAACCAAAGCAAAGTGTTGCAAATATGGAAGAGGAAGACATTTTTACCTGAGGCTGTAATAATTTTTTTTTAAATCTGAAGCTTAAAATAGAGTTCAAAACTTAATAGCACAAATTCTGCACCTGTGAAACAAAAATTGCAGATGTGTAGCGTTTCATCTCACCTTTGCCGCCATGTCTACCAGCAAGACAAGCTTCAAGTATTTTCCATCACCTTCCTTGAGGAAGTCAAGCAAGCTTCCTATAAAAACAAGAGTAAGAAGTCATAAATGCAGGTGTGCTGCTGTGCTAAATGTTAATTCTCTCAATTAAGCCCCTTTATCCTCAGTGATTAGAAAATTATGGTGCGATTCAGAGTGATTTCTAATTTAGTATCAGTATCAGTGGAAGTATTTTTCTGCATGAAAAGTAGAACTAGACATTTCTACAGTGGCTGCCCTATGAGACACAGCAGATCAACAAACTGCGGACACTCACGCAGAGGCACATGACATAGAGTTACTATTTACACAGGCATAAATCAAATTACTTGGAAAACTGAAAACATGCACAAACCCATTGCAGCTGAAGCTATGAAAGCCTCTCATAAAACTACTGCAGTTTTCAATTAATTCTCACAGTTTCAGGCTTTGGGGAACCACAAAGGACTTTCAATCTGCATAGCAAATAAATCAAACATCCATAAAATTTACATTTTTATCTTAAGGAAATCAGCATGCATTCATCTGACATCATTGCTATGCCTGAAAAACCCAGGCTATATGATTAGGTTTTGTGCCTGAATGGTTGACGAGTTGAACTAGAGGGCCACTTCCCCGCGCCTTCGGGTCGGGGATA
>NW_018130193.1:0-2075 GCF_001952655.1 Monopterus albus
GTAGATACGTGTATGGTATATTGATATAACATGAGTATATTTTTCTACTTTTGCTACTGTCAAAAGAACTTTTGTGACTTTCCAGTTTTTAAGTAGAAGTTTGCATTTCTCTTGTTTCCACTTTTTTTTTCTTTGCTCAGCCGCAGCAGATATCACAGCAGAATACACAGTCCGTCCTCTATGCAGTACAAAAGACTGGCTGTTGTATCAGTATCAGAACTGCTGGAACGTGCAAAAGCTTGTCAAGACAATATATGTTTTTTGGTTGTTGTTGTTGTTTTTACTTTATTATTACCATAGTTTATTTAGCAATACAAACATTAAGCTGTCTGGGATATGTAGGTCTTTCAAAGTTCATTGAAAGCCAAGAGACAAACCAGTCTAAACAAGGTTTTGTCTTTAACCACGGCACTGAGTCTCACCCTGTGTTCAGACTGACATTTACAGATTGTTACATTCTTTTATTGTGTGCAGAGTTTATTGCAAGATACACACAGTTTCTATGACTTTAACAAAGCTTTTGGAAATATCTCACAAAGATGACACCTGATCTGGGCCAAGACATGACAATAAGATCTTAGTGGCATATTTAACAACATGTCATCTATTCATAAGTTACTTATAATGCATTAATACCCTTACATTACTATACACAAGCTGTGTGTAGCATTTTTGGAGTCCAGTCAGATAATCACAGATGACTAGGGCAATTTGGAAATGTCTTCTGGATTCCATTACACTTGTGCTTTTGTTTGTTTGTTTTCCCACTGACATTCAGCGTGAGTTCTTTTGGACTGTGCTACAGTCAGGCACAGTGAGGACACTGCACTCCCCATCAGGAGGTAAACAGTCCTATTCATTCTGTGTAGTACTGTACTGTAATAATGTTTCCTCAAGACGCTGCCTACACTCTCTAGGCAGGTGGATTATAAAGAAAATGAAAAAGCATAAATAGCGACACAACTTGTCACAGCATACATAAGCACAAATAGTTTATTTGAGTTGCAATTAATTGCAATGCTCTGAATGACAAATATATTGTTTTGGAAGATTAAAAATAAACAGAAATAAACATCAAAACAAAAACAATGAGCACGCATGGAGACTTCTCACACATAGCAGTGTGTGCATTGTTCAGGTTGATATATTAACAGAACCTATAAATGAAAGTCAATGAACAAAACAATGTAAGAAAACTCAAGTCACAGCATATTGGACACAAGATTTATCAAAGTAATGTAAAGGCATCTTGATGGTTGTTAGCTAAGAACTATTGACTATGGAGACTTCTCACACATAGCAGTGTGTAAATAAAATCAGCAATGATAACCTTAACTGGACTGAAAATTTATTGTTAAATCCAGAAACAAGGATTTGGCCTAACAAAAGAAAATACAAAGTAAAATATCTATTATTTCAGTTTCAATCATTGGTTGGATATTCCTAAAGGTTATTTTTTATTAATATGTTTAAAAATAGGACAATGTGCCATGACATAGGGAGGTAGGGGTATAACTGGTTTAACCACCACAAGTATGTACTGTTGTGAGGCTTGTCTTGATCTTATCTCAGGTCTTTATGCCTTTGGTAGCTAAGTGATATATGTATTTGTGGCTGTACACATTCCCCAGCTATACATCCACTGCACACAAAAAAGGAGAAAATTCAGTTCACAGTCAGTGGAAAGTCGAGTGTGTCACTGACATCACATACAGGATTAGTTCACTCTGAAACTAAATGAGGTTGGCACATGTGACACACCCATCAGATTTTTTTCAGTGATAAGCTCATTTGAAAGAGTTTCAGGGAACTGTGTCGTTGTTGACACACTTTCCTTTCAGCATACAGTGAATTAGGCTGTGTAGTGGCTCACTGAAGGTAGGTTTAGGTGATCGTCAGTCAGGCTGACAAAGTCTTCAGTGTCCAATTTACACTTATGGAGGCACTGTGTGACTGTGACATTGAAAGAGAAAAGTCACTTACTATAGAGAAGATCTCAACACAAAAAGTTCAACTAGGCTTTTATTGTGGCTTGTAATACATGCCACAAATATAAACAGTAAAATTTCTGGAAC
>NW_018130194.1:0-2075 GCF_001952655.1 Monopterus albus
AATTCTGCTTGTCTAAACTCAAGTGAATGTAAAAATAATATGAATAAAACTGGAAAATTTCCCTCGTTTAGTTTTAACGCTGCTCCTCCAACTTCCAAAACAACGAGATTTCCGTCAAATTTAATGTATTGACAAAATATTTGCCCAATGATGTTCAGTATCTCTAAAATCAGTAAACGCCCAGGAACAAAACTAACCAATCAGCATCTCGCTACGAGCTAACGTTGCGAACATAAAAGCCTTTTAACTCCAACTGCCAATCAGAGAAGCGCGTCATAAAGCGTGTTTTACATAAGTTTTATTGACAACTGCTCTCATCCAATAGAAAGTCAGCATCGTCAAACCACCTTGAATTTGTTGCCGGTATAATTACCTGTCTAACCATATATGGAAGTTAATGTAGTTGAACTTCCTGTGGCAGTGGGGCACTGACGTAACACATAAACTCTTTTATTTGACTAACCAGACACGATTTAATGACAATATACATGTTTATCTTTACGTAAATTTCTTTTTTTAAAATAAATAAACAGCTGTAACATTTAAGGACATCTTATTGTGTCATAGAAATTATTTATTACCATCATTTGGTAACTTCAGAGAGGTCTTGCAGAGCTCTACTGTGATCTGATGGAGATGCTCTGTGCTGCACTTTGTGAAATATCTCAAAGTTACTTCGTTGTATCAATATGAAATTTGGTACAAATATTGTAGACAATTTCAGGGAGTGATCCTGTAAATTTCAGCTTCATACTCCTTATTATGTGTGATTCATCGTATTTGAAATGTGAAGTTAAAGGAAAGGAACATGAAAGCTTCTGATTTTTTCTGTTTAACCGTTTACCAGTTTAACTCTTTCACAGCTTTAACTAAGATCAAAACACCTGATAAAACCTCTCAGTGTTTGTTTTTCTGTGATGCAGTTTGAATCTATCAGCTCCTCATGGTCTTGGTATTAAGCACAGTTTGGAATGGGACGATATGAAGAGACAGACATGGGCATAGTTAAAATGAACCTCAAGAGGTTAAAATAGGACCTAAAAGACAAAAGACAACATAAACATGTTAGATAGCTTGTGGGATGGCATCAACTCATCACATATGTAATTACAGGGGGGAAAAAGCCAGTTCATAATTATTTTTCTAAAACTTAAAAACCCACAGATCTATAGTCTCAGAGTCAGAAACTGGTCTAAGCTTGCAGACTGGTTTGTGTCAGTCCTGTTACAGTCACATCAGATCCTGTTAAGATGTAACTGTCGTCTCCATCCAGCATCAGAGGCCTGTCTCATCCAGTTAAGTTCAGACAGGAAACCTCTGAGTTTTGTCTGTGTGTTGCTGTGCTGCTCCCTGCTAGTAGTTAAACAACAACCAGTGACCACAGCAGTAACACTGTGGCTTCTAGCTGAAGCTGATCTGCCTGATGTGTTATTCTGACTGGTGACAGTTTGACCTGAGCCCGTCTGAAACACCTGAACCAGTCCCATCTTTAAATGAGCATCTTTAGAAGTGTTTCAATGAAGCACTCACCAACAACCAGCTCAATGTGGAATCGTCTCGGTGGCTGAAGACGTGGAAAAATACAGGTGTAGTTTCCTCTGTCAGTCACCTTTGTCTGTTTGATGAGTATGGAGGCGTTACCGACCTCCAACTGATCAGGAAAATGAAAGACCCGTCCTCTGAATTGTGCATCTTGAGCAGCACTTTGGCCGTTGTTGCTATGAACACCTGCATTATACATGAACACGTCCTTCTTCTCATCTTTCTTCCAGTCAAACAGCTTTGACGTAATGTTCTCCTTGGTGCTGAGGGAACAGGGTAAGATGGCGTCCTCCCCTTCTTTAACAACCACTTTGACAACATCTGGTCCTGGAAGACAAAAACATGTGTTTGCTGTTAGTGCAGTGTCTGATGGAGTCGACTGCAGTGTCACATAAACATCACAACACTTCAACACAACATCCTCACTAACTGTTCACTGCCTGTTTCTGTTTTCACTGACAATAATAAGATTTTAATTAAAAAGCACAGAAACCTTTTTAAAAAGGAATTAAAAGTTCAGGTTGTGCAGAAGC
>NW_018130195.1:0-2075 GCF_001952655.1 Monopterus albus
CAAAACACAAGAGATCAAAGTGTCAGAGCTGATCTTCCACATCCTGTGTCAAGATGGTCTTCGGGACAGGCTGCTGAGTGTGTACCCAGAAATCAAAATGTCAGTCAAGAAAGGAAGTTTGACAGTAACTGGATTAAATGATGAGCTTTTCCAAGTAAACAAAGTTATATATGATGCAATGTTCGCATTAAAACGACAGAATTTAGAAATGGATACATTTGTGCTAGACTTCTTGAAGGCTGGAGCACTAGAGGAGCTCACAGATGCTCTCCTAATATCTAATGGAATAAATGCAGCATTTGAGATGAATGCAGACAAATTGCAGCTCCTCGCTGTTTCTGACAGAGATCTGAAAGATGCTGAAGACCATCTGAAAAGGCTGCTAATATCTCACTACATTGATGTTGAAGATAGTAATGTCCTAAAGAAGCCAGAGTGGCAGCACCTGGTCAGTCAGTCAGAGGATGCAAACAATGAGCCATGCAGAAAAATTCGAATTCACACCACTGGTCAACAAGTCGTGGTGTCTGGCCACAAGGACAATGTGCTAACAGTTAGCAGTGAGCTTGCTGACTTTTTAACACAGAATGCTCAAGTTGAAGAAACCATTGTGGTTAAGCCCAACGCCAAAGTTGAATACATTAAACGTGACAAGTCCTGTTTGGAGGAAGTGGAAGACAAAGTGGAAGTGTTTTACAGAAATGAAGCCATCTGCCTCAGTGGTTCTAGAATTGATGTCACACACTGCAAGGCCTTGGTTGAGGACTTGGTCTCTTCTCTATACTTTGACAGCTTAAAAGTAGCAAAGCCTGGAGCAAAGACTGTCTTCCAGGATAAAGAAAGTATGTGTGTTCAGTCACTCTGGAAAGAAACCGGTTGCCTGGTCCAGCTGATTGATGAGAAAAGTGGCGGACGGGATGACTTGGCCTTTAGTCAAGTACCAAAACCTGCGTACCAGCTTCAGACACCTGATGGAGTGGAAATAGCTGTTTGCAAGGCTGATCTGTGCAGTTACCCAGTGTGTGCCATCATCAGTTCTTCTACTGAGGACTTGAAACATAGCGGAGGCCTTGCACAGGCACTTTTAAATGCTGCTGGCCCTCAGTTGCAGGATGAATGTAACAAAATAATTAATGTGAGGGGACAGCTCAAGCCTGGTGACTGTGTCATAACTGATGCAGGGGGGCGGCTTTGTTGCAAAAAAGTTATTCATGCAGTGGGACCCAAGTTTAATCCCATTAAAGGCCAGAAGGTTCAGGCACAGTTAAAAAAAGTTGTTAAAGAAAGTTTAGAACTTGCTGAAAAGCACGGCTGCACCTCTGTGGCTATGCCCATCATCAGCAGAAACAAAGGCTTCTCTCTCAATTCGTGTGCGGCCGCTATCACCAAAGCAGTGAAGGAGCACTGTGATGAGAGAGATGATGGCATCCTGAAGAAAATCCATTTGGTGAACAATGACGACGGTGCTGTTCAAGCTATGGAGGCAGCAGTCAGACAGGAGTTTGGAAACAGTGGCGTTTCTCAGCCAGCTCTTCAAAGCAGTGCCGTCAAGTCTTCACTCGGAAAACACGCTACATCTTCTAGCTCTGACCAAAACTGCTTGGGTCAAGTGCAGACCAAAGAGGGCCTGAATATCACTCTTATGAAAGGAAATATTGAGGATGCCACGGTAATTTGGATGTTTTATTATCCTTTATTATAAGCAAGCAATTAGTTTAACTGTCAGGCGTTCTCACAAGAAACGAGTCAAATAGAGTATGTAGCATTAACTACTGACCCCATCCTCTAGTTGCAGAGTATCTGAATAATTCATTGTAGTGTTATGAGGCAGATTTTTTCAAACTGACTGTTGTAGCACTGTTTCTCTAAAAATGATGTCAAATGAAGAACATGCAACTGATAACTTTGTTCTGTTCTTAGACGGAGGTGACCGTGAATACTGTGTTTGAAGATCTTAACCTGACCAAAGGAGCGGTTTCCTGTGCCATCTTTAAAGCCGCTGGACCCAAACTTCAGCAGTTGGTAAATGCAAAGCAACCCGGGGGAACTGTCGGTGAGATCATTGCCACTGACGG
>NW_018130196.1:0-2073 GCF_001952655.1 Monopterus albus
ATGGGTGATGATGGGCCAGGCTGGAGACATTGGGATCACTCCTGGGCTGGTCGAAGTGGAGGCGATGATGGCTGAGGGATTAGGAGCATGAAAATACAGGTTAAAGGAGACTGTGCATCGACCTGTGAGGCGCTGGCTGCTAGAGTTGAGTAAATCCAGAGTCCAAAGGAGAGGTCTGTAGAGGAGGAAAAAAACAAAGGGGCAGCGGGGCAGGATGGTGACTCGAGTGAAACACAGAATTACAGTGGGCGTACTTGGCACAAAATAAAAACACAACGAGAATACACACGGGGCCTGAAGACAGAGATAGAACTGGAAGGGGAGTGAACGGTGAGCAGTGTATAAGTACAGAGGGAAACTAACGAGGCGCAGCTGGTGAATAATCAAGGAAGCGGGGCAGGTGTGTCGAGTAGTGCAATCAGTGCAAGGGAGCAGACTAGACGGGGCAGCTAGGGATTGCACCCTAATTTTGGGGGAAAATGAATGGGGAGGTATACCGACGCGTCACAAAGTCGGGGGCAGGAAGGGAAGAGAGGAAGGTGCAGCCGGGCAAGCCTGACAACACGTGTAACCTTGCTTCTCATCCTGAGGCATCAGTAGCAGTATATGAGGGTTTTCTTCAATATTTTTCTCATAAAATCATTAGCATTAGGCAGTTCTCCAGTTCTACTAATCCTGAACGAGGTGATATTCCTCTGCATTCTGCTGTCTTTGATCAGTTTGAGCCTGTGTCTTCGCCTATGCTATCTGAACTGGTTTACCACATGAAAGCATCTCACTGCTCTTTGGATTGTTTGCCAACTAGATTGTTTAAGGATGTTGTTGACTCTGTTGGGCCTAGCTTTCTGGCTCTAATTAATTTTTGTCCAAGTACAGGTTCAGTGCCAGAGGCTTTCAAAAAAGCGATTGTCCAGCCTCTTCTCAAAAAACCTAATCTTGATCCTTCAGTGCTTTCATTGTTAATTTTAGACCAGTTTCTAAATTATCTTTTATGTCTAAAGTTCTGGAGAAGATTGTTTTTATCCAACTCCAGTCTTTTTTGACAGATAATGGCATTGAGGAGCAATTTCAATCTGGTTTTAAATCAAAACATAGTACTAAGTCTGTATTACTAAAAATCAGTAACAATATCCTGTTGATTAGGGATGCCGGGGATTCGGTTTTATTGGTGCTTTTAGAGCTCACTGCTTCCTTTGATACAGTGGATCATGAAATCCTCCTATCTTGTTTGGAGCAGTGTGTAGGAATTCAAGGTACTGTTCTTAACTGGTTTAGATCTTATCTCATCAATAGAAGTTTTACTGTTAATATTGGTACTTGTTCATCCTCTTCAACAATCCTTTGCTGTGGTGTCCCCCAGGGATCTGTGCTTGGTCCCATTTTGTTCTCACTGTACATGCTTCCATTGGGATCTGTCTTAGGGAAATATGGCCTTTCTTTTCACTGTTATGCAGACAACATTCAGATATACTTACCATTGAAGGCAACGAGAGGGATGTCATTACAGCCATTGTTTGACAGACATGAAATCATGGCTGGCACTTAACTTTTTAAATCTTAACAAAAAATAAAACTGAGTATGTGCTGAGACTTGGTGAACTTAACTTCTTCTGACCAGGGTCTGGCCCCCTGCCTCATCATCTGAAGTCGACTGTAAAAATCCTAGGGGTGATGTTTGATGGCAAGTTAAGATTTGACAAGCAAATCAACTCAGTTGTGAATTCCTTTCTTTTAATGATTTTGAGATTGCAGTCCATGCTTTTATTACCTCCCGCCTTGACTATTGCAGTGCTCTATACTATGGTGTTAACCAGTCCTCTCTCTCTCATCTTCAGATGGATCAAAATGCTGCTGCTCGTCTTCGACAAGTACCAGAAAGTTTGAGTATATAACCCCGGGACTGGCTTCTCTCCGCTGGCTTTCAGTCCATTTTAGAATCGCTTTAAACTGTTGATCTTTGTTTTTAATGCTCTTAATGGTTTGGCACCATCTTATCTCATGGAATTAGTGCAATGGCACAAACCTACAAGAGTTCCTCAGATCTTTAAGTCAGTTTCATTTAGAGATTCCTAT
>NW_018130197.1:0-775 GCF_001952655.1 Monopterus albus
TGAGGTGTGAGGTCCCTGGTGTACTTATGAGTGGTGGTGAAAAACGTAAGCTAGTGAATTAGAGTGTCAGCTATGGAAGTAGCGCTAGCAGTACACTGCAAAGGAAGCTCCGTCCTCTGTGAATAAACAAACCTTTTCAAAAAAACTTGTAATTGTCAGCCCTTCTTCTCTCTCTCTGCTTTGTCAAACGTTTCTTTTTGTTTCTGATGGCCGGATTTATGCTTGGCTGACCACGAGGACATTGCTGCTTTAACCGTTGACGATCTGACGATCTCACTCAGCAGCTAGCAGATAGGATCCAGATGGCCGGACAGAACCATGCACTAAATGGAGGAGGGGTGTAATTTGACCGGAGAGGCAGAAATAAGCCGTAATGTAGTCTTTTTTGTAATTCTTTCATAGATACATTTATGATATCTCATGCTAATAATTTTATTATTAAAAAAGCTAGTCTCTGTGGGCCCCCAAAGTTCATGGGCCCTTAGAATCATCCTAACTTCCCCCCCCCCTAACGGCGCCCATGGTGTAGAGTACCCAGCCTTCTTGGAGTCCCTGGGAGGGGTGCTGGAAAATGCCCCAACTGGGGACTCCATTGTTCTACTGGGGGACTTCAACGCCCACGTGGGCAGCGACAGTGACACCTGGAGGGGCGTGATTGGGAGGAACGGCCCCCCCGATCTGAACCCGAGTCCAGTGCATGTTAGACTCCGGCAGGTCTGCCCTTTGTCACCGGTTCTGTTCATTATTTTTATGGACAGAATTTCTAGGCGCAGCC
>NW_018130197.1:1779-2071 GCF_001952655.1 Monopterus albus
AAGCTGTGTACATTATGAATAGCTGAAGAGTTGCTGAATAGATAACAGTTGAAATGGTGTTTTTAGCTGAAGGTATGCTGAAGTTATTAAGATGTGAATATTTTTTCCCATTCATTTGAATGGGGCAAAATTTGTTTAAAAATGCTAACTATATGAAAAAGTATAAATGTTACAAACAAGAAAAATACAAGCAGACATGTCCTTATAAAGCTGAACATTTTGATACCTGAATGGCCTTTGTAGCTGAAAGTATGCTGAGCTTATAAAGAAGTGAAAATATTCCCACTGGTCC
>NW_018130198.1:0-2071 GCF_001952655.1 Monopterus albus
GTTGACTGGTGACTCAAAATTGCCCGTCGGAGGGATTGTGTGTGTGTGTGGTTTGTCTACATGTCAGCCCTATGATAGACTGGTGACCTGTCCAGGGTGGACCCCGCCTCTCACCCGGTGACAACTAGGATTGGCTCCAGACCCCCGCGACCCTCGTTAGGATAAGCAATATAGATAATAGATGGACTTTAATAAAGGTTTTCAACTTCAATAATTTGTACATCAAGATCCGATGTGTGGTTTTGTGTTACCTTATTTTTTTTAGCAGTGTAGCTAGAGCATCTAATAAGCCTTCAAATCAAAAATCTGTTCCTCTAACATACATATATACTGTACATAGACACAATGAAATGGAAAAAATCTACTGACAGCAACTTATATAGAATCAGGTTTGCATGCTGTACCTCTGCGGAGGTTCCACAGGCGTTCAGTGGGAAGATAGCCACCAGGTGAGTCCAGTTAGAGTGTGTTTGCAGGTCACAGGAAGGATCAGTGAAGGCGTTGAGACGCAGTTTGTCCCTGTAGCGTCTCATGAGGTAGGTCTTCTTCACTTCCACTGTCATCGTTGTTTCACTACATGTCACAGTGGTCTCTAAATAGTGCGATGTGTAACATTTATTTGTTATTGTGATGATGCAGACAGGGCAGAGGTCAAAGCTTCAAAATGAATATCAACAATAATAAAACAGCTGTTAATTCTGCTGATGCGTCACAGTGAATCTCTCTTTATGACAGTTACTTAAATTCAAACCTGAGTCTATAACACTAAATCTGATAGTTTGATTATTTTTCTCAGACCTGTATGTAGTAATGTGTTGGCATGAATTCACACAGTGTCACACTTGACATTATGCAGAAATAAAAACCATGGGCCACATTCACCAACATCGAAGGGTTTTCTTAGATTTCTTTGTAGGTTGTTCATAAGAAAGGTCCTATAAAACATCCTCGTCTGATTCATGAACGTTTTGAATTGTTTGCACCTTTGTTGTTATATTGATGAATCCCACATGTTCTATGTTGAAGGTACGTGCCAGGCGTTCCTAATTAGTATAGGTCAACACCCCCCAGTGCCCATAAAAGGGCACGAGACTGCAGGGCTGCGTGCACACCCCTCACACAGAAACAGGAAAGAGAAGTTGAGGAAACCAGGAATGCTACAACAAAAATCCAAAGACTGTGGAGCAGCGAACTCCATACCAAAGATAAACGTGAGTAGTTGTGAAGCGGAGAACAACGAATGAGCTGCCATATTTAGCAGCATCAGTAGTGGATATAAGATAAAACAAAAAACGAAGCATGGGATGTTCTGACTCGTTCAGCGAATGCTGTATAAGGAGATGGCACAACTGATGAATTACAAAGATGGTTTGATCTCAAATCTGAGGCAACAGAACAAACACAGAAGAGAGACGATAACCGGTGGAGGAGGACAGGCTGGCCCAGAGTTATCTGAGTTGGACCAGCGCATGGGGGCCACACACGGCTCTCGGGTGGGCCGTCAGCTGAGCAGACCTCCATGTGGGCACCCAGTTCTCTTCCACTGCTCTGAGTCTGACTTCAGATGCGGTGCTGGTCAAACAAACTGGCCAAAATATCCAAGAGACACTTCAAGAAATTAGAAATAGAGATATGCAATTACAGTCCAGCCCAACTGTACTCAGCCAAAACTGGCCCAGATTACATGTGCCGCATGTCAGCCGGAATCAGTTGCCATGCTCAGCCCGGGTATGGCCCGTAATCATTTGCCGAATTCGGCAGTTAGCCAGATATGCCGCATCTCAGCCGGATTCAGCTTGCTATCTGGGAACGTGTTTGGTTTTTATGCAACATGTTTCATAATTCTAGTGTCAGTGTGCTCCTGAGTGTGTGTAGATTCTGTTCTTACCTAAGAACAAATCCCAGATAAGAAAACACCGCTGATTGCTAGAATCGTCATTAAAACTCGGTAAGTGGGTTTTACAAACAAACTTGATCTTAAGATCTGTTGGTGAATGTGGCCTTATATTCTTAGTGTATAAATATAGTCAACTGACCAGGTACGACTTCAGCAATCACACAGCGTAGCTCT
>NW_018130199.1:0-2070 GCF_001952655.1 Monopterus albus
TGATCTGATTGCACCACAACACTGTCTGATCCTATTTATTGGTGAACTTTTTGGAAATTAAATAAAACCAGTACAACATCTGAGCTCATCATGGACTGAACCATTGAACCCAAGTCTTATCGGACACTTGGCTTCTGCAGCTTTTCGGTTTACTCACAGGTCTGAGCAAGTACATTCGCCTCCTCTGGCAGACAGACATACTCTAACTTGGTTTCCCTTTCTGTCCCTCAGAAACAGACTCTTTTCCTACATAATGAACATGGAACAGAGGGTAACAGAGGAAATGATACTTGATTATCTCATTTTGCCTGTAAACAGGAACATTATGGCTAACAGACTCAGTGCTCAGATACCGTTGGCATGAGCACCACCAGAACATCCCAACCTCAAGCTGAACATGTCAGATCGACCTACAGGACACTGAGCTCTTATGTTTTAAGTTTTGTGGCTGATGTTCTCATCCAGAGAAGCTCATGTCAGCAGTGACCAAGGCAAAAGAACGAGCTTCAACGTGCTGTCTGACCGTCACAAGAAACCAAGAGGAGTGAGTGAAAGTGGTCAAAGGGAGGAGAGTGGTCTGGAGGACTAACAACCAACACCACCTGTCCTGGTTCTGACACTAGACATCCCAAATAAAACCCCAATCCTCCATGAGGTATTAAACGTGAACCCCCTCCCACACAGGTGCTGATATAGTTAATGTGACAGTTTTACACCAGTGTAACGTTTCCTCTGTGGCTCAGGAGAAGCTTTGCCAAAACTGTAAAAGGTACCTGTTGATTATCACCAGTTTTTATCAGTCTGGGCTCCACACAGTTAAAAACTGGGAGGCAAGACGTTTCAGGGTTCCAGCTGCAAGGACCAAGACACTAAACCTCCTTTGTCACGGTGGCTCTAGTTGTACAGGAGCAAACCTCCACCTCCCAGTACTCACTGCCAACCACTGGCAACGGTGGAGAACAAACACAGGGTCTCTCTTGCACAATTCGCTCTTCCAGGAAATAGCCATATATACAGCTGCACACCCATAACTGACGATAAATTAAATATTCAGAGTTGCGACCTGTGGAACATCAACAGCTAAGTCGTTAAAAGGCGCCACGCCAGTACAACATGGCAGCCCCGATGCACAAGTGTCGACAAACCTCGCCCACAATTAACGAATTTCGGCAAATCAATGAATAAAAGTGTTTCTCCACAACGCTAATAATTAAAAGCCACGACTTCACTCTAGTAACTTAACTTCAGACATAAAGCAAAAACTCCAAATAACAACAGAGCAGAGACGAAAGCGCTTACCTTCCCAGCAGGTAGTTAATACGAAAACAGGAAGTGTAGCTCACGGACATGCGCATTAAAGTCAGTGTGGAAAAAACTCAAATAAACTTTATTGAAGCGTCGCATATAAAAACAGATGTACTGTGTATATAGTGTACAGCACAGTATAAAACGAGTTTTGTAAACGTGTACTAAACAAATACAAATATAAATAAAAATCCAGGGTGGCTTAAAAATAAGTAGTAAGACACATCATTAGCATAAACAAAATATCCAAGGAGCTGTTTATGACAATCATTTTAAAATCACTGTCTTATTCATTCAGTAGTCACAGTGTAAAATAAACCGGTCACAACACTTCCTCACTCACAGCTTGGTGTGCAGTTGGTTGTGAGCCATGACGCGTGCTGATGGTGAACATGCTGCATCGCAGCATGCCTTTATGAAACAGCAGTGGGCTGCTCAGAGATGATGACGCCAATCAGGACTATGAATAACACGCACATAAGGAGCCCACCTTGTGCGTCACACAGATTATAAATGCCACCAGCTTCCCTCCCTTCCTGTTCCTGCTCCAGTCAGGGCTGCACAGTTGTCACCTGCTCACTCAGGCCGGAGGAGGGAAACTATGGAAAGAATTCCCACTTTCTCTTCCATGACTAGCATCCAGAAGTTTTGGAACACACAAAATAATAACCAATAACCCCACCAATGTGCTTTTGGTTTGATTTTCATTTTTTATATCATCCATGGTTCTTTCAGAAACTGGAGCCAATCCCAGAGAGACGGGGT
>NW_018130200.1:0-2070 GCF_001952655.1 Monopterus albus
GTTTTCTACTAATGTTCCATGTGTAACATTTGTAGAACTCGTAGAAAATGTTAATAAAAGTTGTGGGAACGTTCCTTCTGTGGTAGTGGGAACGGGACAGGACCCAATAAAGGTGTCTGGAGACCGGAGAGTAGCTTCGAAGAATTCTTTATTTCATGCAGCATGGAGAGAAGTCGTACACAGCTTTGCAATTGCGCAGAGTTCTCTGAGTGACTGGTAAAGGGGCAGTCCCTTTATACCAAAGTGATACAATACACATCTATAAAACTCATATTGTTGTCTCACATCTAACAACTCGCATACCGTCTCCAGCTGCCTTTGATGTCTGCACCTCTCCGCGACCAGACAGCCAATTCACATTTTAACAAAGACAAGTTGGCTTGTTTTGCACTCACACACAGACCCACTTAACATATTACAAGTTCTGCTTTATCTTGGGATGTCCTGCAGAGACCGGGGGCTCACATCCTGAGATGACCACCTGGCTAGTTTAACATACAAATTAACATCACATACACACACACACACACACAGACACCCAGTGTAGATCACATTCCAGCAAGGAGGTGTGAGCTCCGGCTCACCAAATGACCAGACATCCACACTTCCTAGCTGGGTAGCCACCTATTCAACCAGCCACCTCCACCACCTCCCTCATCCTGTGTAAGCAGCAGTAATCTGAAATCCAGCTGCAGCTCAGGGACAGTGGGAGTCAAGGGCATGAGGCGGCCAGGGAGTATAAGACATTAGTCAGAAGGGGACGCAATGGTGTATAATGAGGCTAAGAATTGGATTTTAATATTACCAAGTTTAAAATTAAACATATCATCATCTCACAACAGCTGGCTGTGTGTCAGAAATGAAAGGCAGCACCTGGTTTACACCTCCTGACCCATGCTTCCCCATATTCAATACATTACAGCATTCCATATTGATTTGCCCCTTTTGCCACCCAAGAAAGACCCAAAAACAGACTGACTTAAAATTTAAGGAATGGAGAACCACCAACAGTGAGGCCTTTTGGAGGGTTCATTTAGTGGTCTCTTTGTACTGCCTACCTACCATCCCCCAGTTAGTGGTTATTACAGGGTTTTACAGTCTGGCCACATCAGCCTTACTGATAATCTTGGTAAATGGTCTTATACTTGTATAGCGCTTTTCTATGCATTGCAGCACACTCAAAGTGCTTTCACACTACTTGGCCATTCACCCATTTGCACTCAAACGTTCACACATTCACACACTGGTGTTATCACCGGGAGCAGCTGGGGGTTCAGTGTCTTGCTCTAACTCCTGAGCCACAGCCGCATGATGTGTGTGAAAATGAGACAAAGCAACAACTATGAAAATACTGATCAAAGTGGTGTAAAGGTCAGCAGTGAGGTAGACTGTTGTAACCCTGCTTCCTGGAGAAAAGTTGAGCTGTTTTTTTTTTTTGTAGGGCAATGACAATCCACCATGAAATACTTTGGTCCTATTACAAACTGTTATGCCTCAGTTGTTTTATTGGACAGATCTGAATAACAAAGGAGTCCATCTTTCTTCATTTTAGTGCTAATTTATTTTAAACCACAAGCAAAGTTACAAAACACAACCTGGGTGGCTCCTTCCTCCAGACATCCACAGGCAGGCTGCTGTAAAAAAGAGCTCCGGAAGCACAGAGCCTAATACATTTATATGTTTTGGGCTAACCCCTTGTTAGAAATTAACCCAATTCTTTTGTTGGAAGCACGAGAAGTGAAGACAGGAGAGGACTGTTTAAAATCAACAGAAAGTTTACTGAAAGTCTGATCACAGATTGAGTCTTACAGCGCTGGATTCAGAGAGACAGAGCTCACGCAGGAAAACCAACTTCTGAATCCTGAATGAACTTTTTAACACTGTTAGAAAGTAATAAATTAGCCAGATAATTATTAGAATTTAATGTGTCTTAATAATGCAGTTTAGTAAGATTCAAAGTCTGCTCATGTGTGCTCTGTTTCAAGGTTAGAAGATAATGTTGATTCTGAAAGGTGTACCTTGACACCTTCCTTACTCAGTTCCGTCCAGTAAAAGAACTGGGGTATAACA
>NW_018130201.1:0-1844 GCF_001952655.1 Monopterus albus
ACACACAGACTGACAGAAAAACTAAATAATTATGAATCAAGCGAGAAATCAAATATGAAAACCAAAACCAGAAAACAAGCCTTGTTCTGTTTTTCTGTTGGTGGATTTCTGACTACCCCACCCCACCCCACCACCACCTCCACATGGGGGAAGCATTGAGCAAATTACTGCTTGGCACACCAAAATAAGAAGGACTACCAATTGGAGCTACCATTTATTGTAACACACAGACTGACAGAAAAACTAAATTATAAAAATAAAGACTCGACTAGAAGAGTCTCAGCCAACTGACAGGTCTCTTGACTAATGGCTCGACTATACTAATAGGGGACAGCCCTACTGTAAATATCAGTTCTTCTGTCTTTTCATGTCTTATTTCATACAGAAACTTTTCCCACAGGTGCCAAAGTTCGGGTATGAACTATTTCCAGCCATCCCTCAGTTCATAAGATGTATACTAGTATTTATAGTCATTATAAATAGGGGTGGTCTAAAGGTGGTTTTGCACTCCACTCAGTCTGATGATTGTAGACACTTCATACTTGGTACTTCAACATGGATCCAGGTAGCCCCCTGAAAAGACAAAAGTAATGCATTTTTATTTATGTTTTATGAAAACGTGTATGTTAACCAAGATCATTTCATTCATATCAAAGGCAGCTTATCGCAGCATTAACGGTATGCGTCTCAAAGAGCAACTCAGTAAGTATTCTGCTATGTTTACAACCCTTTGTATATATTAAATATAATCCTTCCCCTTTTTTGAAAAAATGTTTTTTATCCCGGGTAGACAGCTATTTGAGAGTGTATGAACAAGCTCTATGTCAAGAACAATCACTCAAGAGACTAAACCGCAAGGCGCCCGGTAAGTTTAAAAAATCATGTTTAAAATATATACACTTCATGCGGAAAATAAATACGAGTTCTCTATTCCCTAAAAAAGAAACCAGCACTCTGCGTGATCAGCAACAGCCACCCCTAACCGAGGACACTTTTGAAAGTAAGTATCAGCAGTGGTTAAGCTTGTGTGACTATATGTAATAATAATAACGGTTCTCACCTCGTGTAATAATAACGTTTTCAATTCAGTTCCAGACTGTGTGCTACTTCAATGCAGTGAGGGCTCCAACGTTGTCCTCCGAGAAGAATTTTCAACCGATTAAGATCATGCAGCCTCATACAATTCCCTAGACAGTGCAGAACAACCAAAGCACGAGGCGGCTGAGCCTCAACACGCCCTGGAACAACAACAACAACAGCAACTGGATCAAGACAATCCTGAACAACAGTAGTGCCAGCAAGCGGCCCCTGAAGAACCAACAGCCCCGCAGCCTAAGGACCAAAATTCCCCCCGGGCAAAACGTCCGCGTTCTTCTTCTTCCTCCCTCCTCTTCTTCCGATTCATACATAATACGTTTATTTCACTCAACCTTTATTATTTAAAAAAAACCGTGATGTATTCAACAGCACCCGATTGTAATCCTCCCTTTTTATACTCATTCCTTCAGATTCACGCTCTCGGAGGAAGCCAAGAGCAAGGCGCAGATGCATGTGTTCTTCAGGAGGAGACAGCGCCCGCATCATCGCTGATGCTAGGTGCCACCCCCTTTGTAGAAAGAAATTCTTGATAAAATGATATAGTGCTATGTTATGTATTTGCAAAACTGTTCAAATAATTGTTTAATCTGTTTGACCTTTGTAAAGATTTGACCTGTGGACATGAAATGCTGTGAGTAGGTGCAGAGAGACTCAGAGCAACAGGAAGTCGTGCAGATACATACTGAGATGACTAAACTGTCTGCACGAGAATTGTGTGTGGGTGTAAGGTCTTATTGTCTTGGCTT
>NW_018130201.1:1860-2068 GCF_001952655.1 Monopterus albus
TAGGATTGACATTATAATCTGCATTAGCAAATATATCTACATGTTTACTTTAGTATCATATGCTTTATGATTTACTTTTGTTTTAACCAGTTCACTTGTCTTTAAGAATATAGGAGACGTGTAAGGCTGTAAGAGTAGACAGGAAACCACACAGAACAGGAAGTAGACCACGGCTGCATAACAACGCTTGAGGTGCTTCCTCTAAAAC
>NW_018130202.1:0-2066 GCF_001952655.1 Monopterus albus
ACAAATATGCCGACATTTTGTTTCAGCTGATCTTCTGTATTGGAGCAGTGAGGCGGTATGCGCTGGAACGTGCACGCAAATACCATTCATCCCATCTCAGTAACACTGACAGCTGAATTCGTGACAATTTTCTCTACGATTGTCATCTATTATATGTGTATAAAGCTTAAGAATGGCATAATACAAGCACAAAAGCGGCAAGAGGAAGAGGAAAAGCATAGCGAGAGCTGCTAGACCGGGAAGTCACATGACACAGGCAGCCAATGGCATGGTATAGTATTGGCCCATTCGTTGTCTATGGACAAATAGACAAAATATAAATGTCGATTATAAAAAACCATAAAAGATATCAAGATGATTTTTGCACCACTGGTAGCTGAACGTTTCACGAGTTGAATAAAGTTGAAATGGCATTTCTAGCCCAAGGTATGCTGGAGATATTAAGCTTCCAATTTTGCCCAATTTATTTCCGATGGGGAAATTTCTGTAAAAAAAGCTGAATATCTTAAAAAGTATAAAAGTTATAAAAAAGTTGTATACAAGCACACATGTCCTTAAGGAGATAAGTTTGATACCTCAATGGCCCTTCTAGGTGAAAGTATGTGGAAAGAATTAGGTGCCAAAGAACAGTGGCGGAACCCAGAATAATAATAAAGAAGAAGATAAGAGTGTGGCTGCTGTAATGCTGAAGTATCGCCCTGAAAAGGCTGAAATATCTGCAATCAATTGCTGAAACAGCTCTAGGATGAGAAGAAATGGCTGAAGTTGTTGAAATAATTGAAGGTTGTGAAAAAATGGCAGAAGTAGTTTGAAACAGCTGAAGCATGAGATGCAGGGCTGAACAATTGTGGAAGTTGAAAAAACTTGAATAAGTATGAAAGATGAAAGCAAAAAGATGAATAATTACTTTATATAAGATGAAATCAAAAGCTGAAATTGTTTGTCAACAGGCCTCACAAAGTATGGAAAACACAAACGCAGAGGACATTTTCAATGCTATTGATTTGTTTTTGGACTCTGTGGGACTGCATTGGTACAATTGTGTGAGGGTAACAACTGATGGCGCAGCTTACATGACTGGAAAAAACTCAGGAGTTGTGAAGAAAATCCTGGAGAGAGCACTGAATGCGATGTGTACTCCCTGCTTTCTTCACTGAGAAGCACTCGTGGCTAAGGATATGGTGCCATTGCTTGATACAGCACTGAAAGATGCCATTAAAATAGTGAATTACATTAAACGGAGTGCCAAGAACAGCCGCTGTTTCACACAGCTGTGCAAAGACCTGGGATGAGAGCACATCCAGTTGTATCATTCAGAAGTTCGCTGGTTTTTGAAAGGTAATGTCACGCTTTTATGAGCTTAAAAGTGAAATCACCGCCTTCCTCTCATACAATAACTCCCTGTACACTGAGATGCTCAGCGATGAACTCTGGCTCGTGCGCTTTGCCAATGTCTTCGAGCACCTCAACACTTTAAACATGTCTGCAGGGGAGAGGACACATCTTTGAACAGACTGACAGTCACTGCCTTCAAAAAGAAGGCAGTGACTGGCATTTGGAAGGACATTTGGAATTGACATGGAAAGCGTTGTCTTGCCAAGTGGCAAGGAGAATCAGATGGTCGAGCTGTCATGTGACCAGATTCTGAGAAAGAAATTTGATGAGGTAAGGCTCCCCCATTTCCGGTGCAAATACATGATTTCTGAATATCCCTCCCACGCTACGTTGGCAGTCAAACAATCTTACTGTTCACAACAACCTATCTGTGTTAAAGTGGCTTCTCCACTTTGGTACAGCTCAAGTCAAAGCAAAGGAACAGCTTGGACACTGAATATGATCTGAGAGTAGCTCTGTCTAGTATCAGCAGAACTGAAAAACAGAGTGTGGATGCCATCCACACAATAAGAGGTAAACATAGTGTGGATGCTACAGCATCCACACAATAATAATAATAAAGAAGAAGATAAGAGTGTGGATGCGAGCATCCGCACTAATAATAAAGAACAGGATAACATGGCTTTACAGCATCCATACCATAAGAAAACAGTGTGGATGCTACAGTATCC
>NW_018130203.1:0-2065 GCF_001952655.1 Monopterus albus
CCTGCCACTGAAACAGTAGTTTGCTCCTTTAACGGATAGAGATTGACAAACTTGGTGAATAGGTCCATCATTACTAGAACGTAGCAGTTACCCTTGGTTGAAACAGGTAACTCCGTTATGTCTGCTGCCACCATCTGGAATGGACGGGCAGGAGGGATGGGGATGAGGGGGGCCCGTCAAACGGGCACCGAAGAACGCCGTGACTGGCAAGCTGTGCATTGCAAGCAGTGTCTGCCAATGTCAGAGGACATGTATGGCCAATAGAAGGACTGCATAGCTCTGTCTAATGTTTTGGCCTGACCGTAATGACCCACAGATGGGTGTCCATGGACATGCTTGAGTATGTCTGGAATCAGCGATGTGGGGATGATCACCTGCAACACATCGTCACCAGAGTTGTGTACGTGTCTGCATAACATACCGTCGTGAATGCTAAGTCGGTTAAACTGTGTCCACAGTTTCCTGAGGTATGGGGAAGCATTGCATAGCCTCCATAAGGGTGGTCTATGTCCTGCTTCTATCCAGGAGAAAACAACGGCTAAGTCTGGATCCAACCTTTGTTTTTTCCTCACATTCCAATCACTCTGAATGATAACGAGACTCGATGTTGTGCGACTTGGAAAGGTTGTTACCGAAAGAACTTTTTCGGTCATTGTGGAAATGTGAGTGTGTGTCAAAATTGGATCCGTTTGTAGAGGTAGTAAGGGGGTCTGAGTTGCCACCGAAAGGGTGGACACAATGTCCCGTGCGTGGTTATCCGACTCCACAAGGTTAGTGTCTGGGCGTCTGGACATGGCGTCTGCATTAAGGTGTTTCGCCCCCTCGTGGTGAATGACATGCCAATTGTAATGGTCCAGTTCTATGGCCCAACGAGCACATCTACCAGTAGAATCATGGTCTAGTGGGAGTTTCTTCAACCCAACCAGAGGCTTGTGATCTGTAACAATAGTGAACGGGTGACATGCGAGATAGTGGCGGAAGTGGCAAACCGACCACACAATGGCAAATAATTCTCAATCAAAGGTAGACCACTTCCTTTCTGACACCGACAAAACATGACTGGCATATGCAATGACATGTTCCTTCCCTCCCACAGTTGTGAGAGGACAGAACCCACAGAATGCAGGGATGCATCTGTGTGGAGTAGGAAAGGAGCTGAAAGGTTTGGGAAAGCCATAATGGGTGATGAAGTCAGTGCATGTTTCAAAACATTGAAAGCTTCCTGAGCTTCAACTGACCATGCGAAAGGCATGCCCTTATGAGTAAGATGCTACAGGGGTTCAGCCGTCCGCGCAAAGTGTTTGATAAATCTGCAGTAGTACGAACACAGACCTAGGAAAGCCCTGACCTGTGTGGCTGATGTTGGAATTGGCCATGTCTTAACTTTAACAATGTTCGATGGGTCTGGTTTCACACCAGCACTGGATACGCAATGACCCAGAAAAGTGACAGAGGAGCGTGCTAGCTGGCACTTGGATGGTTTAAGTTTCAGACCAGCTGCACAAAATTGCTGGAAAACCTCACACAGGTGCTGTAAGTGTTGTGTAAGATCTGCACTGTAGACAATAATGTCATCGAGGTAGGTCAAACAAATACTCCAGTGCAGACCTCGAAGCAGGAGTTCCATTAGCCGCTGAAAACTGGGAGGCGCATTGGAGATGCCCATTGGCATCGTGCGGAACTGATACAGCCTGCCACCAGTTTAACGTGCTCTACCTTCTTCCTATATTTCGTCGTCCTCTCCTCTCTCATTCTTTCTCCTTCTGCACGTCTACCGCGGGTTCTTTGGATGTTGCAGGGGAGACAGTAACGTGAACGTGGTCGGTCTCAACTTGCTTTTTATTAAACTCCTCCAATGACAGATATCGCCAAGATTACACAGTGCTCCCTGTTCTTTTTTTCTCCGTTTTCCTCTCCTCCCTTCTCTCTCTCTCTCTCTCTCGTTCCCTCTCACGATACCTCAAACCCCTAACATTTAAAGGTGCAGAACACATTAAACACCTTAACCTTTACTTGTTACATTTCCACGAATGTTCCACAACAGAGAGATAATATAAACCACCTT
>NW_018130204.1:0-2064 GCF_001952655.1 Monopterus albus
TCTAACTAAAAAATAACCTAACAGGTGGAAGAAAAGTATCAGAGAAACAACACACGAAGGGAAAAGGTTAGCTTGTATGACGGTGGACCGCTCCAGGTGAACCTTAGCTTGGTTGTCATACCGGTGATACAGTTTTCTTCTGGTGGATGTATAGCCACTGTCATATTTCATCAATTAATTTGAGATTATCTGCTACTTTTAGGCTAAGAGAACAACGTTTTGAAGCGCTGCCCCCCCAGCTCCAAACAGATGCACCTGGTCTGCTCAGCATCATCTGAGAGCAACAGGTAAGACAACAGACAGTGCAGAACACGTCTTGGTATTGTGGGAGACTTCGCTGTAAAGCTATGTGTAACTGACTGTATTTCTGCTACCATCTAATGCAGTTTAATATACAGCATTTTGCATACTGATTTATGACCATGGTTAAACTATTGTTCAGAACTTTTTGATGCTCATGCTAATACAGAAAATCTGAAAACCCTAATTGTCCTTGGCCACTCTACTAGTTTAGTTCATTTGTCTTTACCTGGGAGTGTAGTAGGTCTAAATGCTATGCAGTATCCTGACTGAGCAATATTTTAAGTGATGGGAGTAGATCCCCACCTTACTGGGCCCAGAATTATTATAATGGTTATAAATAATATTGGCTATAAAGGATTCAGCAGAGGTGGTGATTGAACTGGTTACAGTTAACACTCAAGTATTTTAGTTTCATGGATAAGTGTGTGTGAATTGTAGGCTTTTATGCTGGTGCTTAAAGCTTGCATCAAGTATGACCTGTTGGGCAAGGTGACATAAGTCATCTATATTAAGGACACGTTAAGTTTAGTGGGGTAGGCAGTTAACTGCAGCATGTATCACATGGTCACCTGTTTTTGAAGAAAGAGTGCCAGACCGTGTGCACGAACAGGGCTATGTAATTAAAACAAATCTGTGCAGTCCACTACAGGACTTAGGAAATAAACAATTCAATGTCATATTTAACTCCTGGTACTATGTGTTGGTTAGTCTTGAAGTAGGACTGATGTCCTGACTGTTGTTGTCCCTGGTTGTCGCTTTGACTCAGGCTTATTTGGGCTCAACTGTGGTCAGTAAGACTGGTGTGATTTATTTATCTTTTATTTAATGGCCTGCCTGAATTATGAAACATTTTTCTTTGAGCGGTGAACTGAACAGATGACTTTGCAATGTAAGTAACATGAATTGAGTTTCATTAACATGCAGGGTGATGACAGTAAAGAGTTAGAGAAACGACTATAACACTAGTGCACTAAAACATAGTTTTTGCATCAGATTCTAGGATTGCTTGTTTGGGTTTCTGTTGGAACATCCCTAAATCCTCACCACTGTATCCTGTTAACACAAAGGGTCACACTACCCACTCGTACTGCACGAGACATAAAACAAACACACCTCCGGCTTGCAGCAGACAACTGAACTGTACGTGGAGGGAGACTGGCGGGGAGAGACGGAGTTCATTGGCACACTGTAAGACATTTCAAGCTGGTTCAGCTTAGAAATGCAAGTTTACCTGTTGTCTTGAAAATGCAAGTAAACTCAATTTACTGTAGGCTGAACAGTTGCTTCCGTGTTGTTTTGAAAAATTTAAACTAACTCAGTTAACTAAACATCAGAAAGCAAGTTGAATAAACTAAAGATGTTAAGTTGACTTAACTTCCAGATGCACAGAAACTCATTACAGACAGTTATATTTTTATACATTTCTCAGTTTAAAGTGTCAGTTCTTCATCTTACATGAAGAACTTCACAGCTGTAGCTGTTAAAGGCAGTTTGTCCCAAGCCAAGTACAAGCATAGCATCTTAGACTGCTCCCAGTGACTTTGTCAGAGTCTTGGTGTGTGGGGGCAGTGAAACAACCATGATTTAGTTTAATATCTATTACAAAGTTTCTGGCAAAACATTTTTGAAGAGTTTTGACACTCCAGCAAGGTATGCTGGGAAGTCTGCTGCTTTTGTTTCTTTAAAGCTTCAGCGTTCATTCAGCTCATCATTTTAATTTGAAATGTGTAGTCATTTGTTTATATATTTAGTGATTTATTA
>NW_018130205.1:0-2060 GCF_001952655.1 Monopterus albus
TATTGCACTGAGGAAAGGTATTGCACTTTAGCCATGTGTTAAGGAAATCCTAGACATACTCTTTCACATTGTGCTTTATCTTACTTACATGGTTGATGTAAAGGCTTTTCCGTTTTTCTCGAACTGAAAAGAGAAACAGAGGGATGGTTGTCAGTGCTGTCAGGGTGCAACACACGTCAATCTCATCATCAGTGCACTACATGACCTTCACAGACAGGGAGCAGCATTTATCCAGGAAGCTCACTGTCATGATAGATTTTGAAAAAACACTGGAAGAATTGCTTTTTTACTTGACCTTGTCTAACCTGCATTAAACAAAGCAAAGCAGTTTCAGTTTCATTCAATTTTTTTAATATTAAAAACTGAATATTTCCAAAGTCTCGAGGCTTTGAAGTGCTTTTTTCTTAATACACTGGAATTTGTATATAATGTGTGGGAATGAGTGTGAACTGAGTTATTAATCCATCCATCATTTTGGCCTTGGTCATTTAAGGTCATCTGTTTTCATTCCTTCCTGTTCACACATCACAAGGTTCGCCAGTAAAACACACTGGAACAGATACAGAGTACAGCATCACACACACACAGCGATGCAGTGAGCTGTCAGTCTCACCTCTGTGACACACATACACTCACATTCTAATGCACATCTCTTTTTCACTGAGCAGTCATAACTGTGTGTCCTGCTTTCTAGAAAAAAAGCAGCGGGCTCTTATGTCATAATCAGAGCTTCCTATTTTACAAAAATCTAAATTAAAATTCTGAATGCAGAGTTATCACAATAGGTTTGTGAAGTTAAAAAAGCTATGATTTATATAAACAGCAGAAAGAGCGCTGTAATGAACACTGCCAGGGCTCCTGTAAAAATGTAAGCCCCTGGTTAATGAAGGTTAAATAAATAAATTAAATTATGTACAATATACTGTGATACTCCTGTCAAATGAGTTTCATGCTCTTGGTTGCATCCCAACTTTTATTTTAGTTACACCTTCTCAAGAGAAAAGATTTCTTAGGTGCTGCTGCTGCGAAGAATGAGTCGACACATCATTTCATTAATCAAAACCCAAATTTTTCAGGGCTTTGCTGCCCTGCTCATGACAGTGTACTGTACCTCACAGACTGCCATGCATACAGTCACAAACACACAGCTCAGCAGTGAAGGCACACAACCTGCTAACAGAAAACGATGCAGATCAAATACAGAACAATAAAGCTGGAGACCACATGAAGAGCTGAGGCCGAGCACACAGTAAGCATAATACCACCTGCTGAGACCAGACACATTCATGCTTACCTCTCTTGTTGCGCACAGCAACTGAAAAACACAAAGTCCAAGTTGTCTCCATATTCGTTTATGACACAGATTCGCAATAGGCTTCACTGAAATAAAGTTTGGAGTGTAAAAGAAATTATGTGAGGTCTTATATTAGTACAGTATATGCCCTTTGTTTGAACAGGCTGGCAGACAAGCGCTTTATAAGGTTGATCAAAGAATTAAAGATCATGGAGTAGTGGAGTAGGACTGTGTAGCTTTCAGGCTACAGTGTCTTCACCTGAACCAGCTATTCTCCAGTGGGATAATATTAAGCCTCTTTCCAACCCAGTAAAGAGACTTCCTCTATAAGTAATCTGAAAAGTAACCAAGTCATGAGGAAATTTTAAAGACAGGTTTAGGGGAAAATGCATGGTATCAATAGAAGAGGGTAGCACTCACCATCAGTTTGTGACTTGCTGAGGAAAATGGTGCTGGCCCGGGGATGATCTGAGGGATTATACTCCATGGGCAAATCTAAAATAAATAATGAATGAAAACATTAGTCTCAAAGGTAGTACAGAGTCAATCTAAACTAATTTGTACACAGAACAGTGTACAGGACACAATTCAGGTACAAAACAAATTTCACTCTGCATACTGTTTAATAGCCAACTATTTAATCTTCCAAATTTATTTTCAAAAGCAGATGAACTGTAGTGCGGAAAGTTCTGAGACACAAACGACAAAAGATGAGCTCAAAATGATATGATATTCAACAACAATGTAATCATCAGACTAACAGCAG
>NW_018130206.1:0-2058 GCF_001952655.1 Monopterus albus
ATATTGGAGGCAATATTGTAACAAAGTTGTTAGGGAGACAAAATTACTGGATGTTTAGAGTAGGATTAGGAAGATGAATGGTGTAAGGCGGTCAGTTAAGCTTCCGTTACTGTGCTCTAATGGTAAAATTGCAATAAATGACAAAGACAAAGCAAATCTAATGGTAGAATTGTTTTCCAAAATACACAGTAATGGAAATCTATCATTAGAAGACAGACTATGCAGGACTGAAACCATCAGACAATATTCCAGTATTGTAGAAGTTAATGACACACAGAATACGGACTTGGATTTACCTTTTACTATGTCTGAATTCATCAGGGCTTTAGCTAAAGCTAGAGTTTCTTCCCCTGGAAAGGATGGTGTTTACAAAGTAATGCTAGCACATTTAGGGGATATTTCATTATCTGTAGTGTTGGGCTTGTTTAATAAAATGTGGGACACAGGACAAATTCCTGAGGCATGGAGGCACTCCGTTGTTGTTCCTATTTTGAAGCCAGGGAAAGATCCTTCTGATCTTAAAAGTTATAGGCCTATTGCTCTCACCTCCCAATTAGGTACGATTATGTTATGTATGATAACTACTAGACTGGTGTATTTTCTTGAATCAAAAGGTTTGATTCCATCATATTAAAATGGTTCAGAAAAGGCAGGAGTACTAGGGATTCAGTTTTAGGTTTAGAATGTGACATTAGGAAAGCACAAACTAATAAAGAAAGTGTGCTTGCAGTCTGTTTTGATGTTGAGAAAGCATATGACATGGGTCTTTTGTTAAAAATGAAACTTTTGGGAGTGGGAGGAAAGATGGCTAATTGGATGAAGAATTTCTTATGTAATCGAACGATACAGGTTAAAGTGGGTTTAGAATTTTCAGATATTTATACAGTTGACAATGGTACACCTCAAGGTAGTGTGTGTAGTCCTATATTATTTAATATAATGATCAATGATGTCTTTGTGAATGTGTTAAATTTGTATGAAAACCAACCCTGGCATATTTTAGATGGTGAGGTCAGTCGAAGGCTTACTACGCCGCTTCAGTCAAGCACTGCCTCATTCCTTAATCTGCTCAAAGTGAGCTCAGTCAGCAGCACTGTGGAGAAAAAGAAGCGTAGTGTGGTGCAATTTTTCACCCACGACCAAAGGTAATGCCGTGTGCTCGGTTCGCAATAAGGTGGTGCCACATAGCAGCAACACTAGCAGCCTCTTTAAGCATTTAAAGACAACACACCCTGACACTTTTGGAGTGCTGAACATCGCCATGAAGACAACCAGCAAACCTCAAAGTCCCCTGCACCGCCTGCTGTCTGTCAGGAGACATTGCAGCATAGTTTCATGAAGGGCAAAGAATATCCAAGTACTGGTGACAGTTAATGTGTTAGAAGTGATTTAAAAGTTGAACAAACCATTATTTTATTAAACTACCTAAAATATGCAACTGAGCTACATGAATCTTGAATAAAATCATGTTCACCACTCTCATTTTGTTGACAAATGTAAAGGTTCACTGCACTGTATGTATCAGAAAATATTGACAAACAGTTTTGTTTGTAGAATGTTATTCATGGAAGTAATTTTCCATTAAGGGGCAAAAAGTATCGGTATCGGTATCAGTGGAAAAAGTACCATAAACTAATGGTATGGTATTGAAAGGAAAAATGTTGGTATCACCCATACCTAGTAAAACACCTGAATATGGTGAAATGCCCGCTACAGTTTTTATATATCTTACAGCCACAAAATGTGTAATCTAATTATAGGTTAATTTGGTTATTATTTTCTCAATCTAAAAATTGTGTGGTTTGTCAAAATTCAGGAAATAATGGGAAATGCCACCAAAATTCACTGTGCTTGTTTTGATAAAATAATTGTCCAAACCTTAATCTCCTCACATTTAAGAAGCTAGAGCGATGAAGCATTTGGCACTTTTACATGAAAAATGATTTAAGTGATTATAAAAACAAAAAATACCTGTGCAGTTTGTCATTTTATTGGTTTTTGGGCACTAGTTGTAAATGCATTTAGTAAGATTCCATAAATTAACTATTTCAAACTAAA
>NW_018130207.1:0-2054 GCF_001952655.1 Monopterus albus
GTGGCAATCTATTTTCTTCCTGTAATGTTCACATTTGCTCTGAATGATTATCTAGATGCAAATACCAGACTCATAAACATGTCTCTGACTGCTGTCTTTCCTCCCATGTTAAATCCAATCATTTATGTTCTGCAGACACAAGAAATCAGAGTATCTGTGAAAAAGTTATTAAAAATCAGAGATCAATCCAAAATCACAGTGAAGAAAGCAATTTTAAATTGATCATTTATGTATATTCAGCACTATCTGTTTAGCATAGTGTTTATAATCTAGTAAAAGTTGGAGCAAAGTCTGTAGAGCAACAGCTACAGCTTATTGTAAAGTGGACACTTTTGTAACATCTCATAAATGACTGAACTTGAATTTAATATATGAAAGGGGATTGAGGGATTGTGGTGATTCATCTTGAGGTCAAATAAAAAAAAAAACAATACTCAAATTGAATAACTTTTTTTTACGGCCCTGTGGTATTAACTATACTCTACATTATGACAGGTACAACACACAATAACACTAGTATTCTGCTAATTACTTTGTTTTTCAACAAAAAATGAAAATATATTTGACCTAGTGTTGTACAGTAACATCCACCGCAAAATGCAGAATTAACATTTACAGTCTGTGACAAAGTGGGTGAGAACACTCCACTTGTCCCTAGGTGAAGTTATGTATGTTTCTTAATGCCTTAACGTGTGTGTTAAATGTTTGATTGTATTTACTAGGTTAATCACTTCCTCATTTGGTACGCTCTCTGATGTCATCAAGGATGTCATAGGGTTGATTGGTACCAGGAGCTACTTAATCAGCTGAGGTGGAGCAGCTGGGAGTATGGCAGTCTAAGTGTAGCGTGCACGTTCCTGTAAGTTGCATTGAGTTATTTTGAGTTGAGTTTTCTTCAGTTATGTGAAGTTAAACCATTTAGTTTGTTTAGTGATTTTGTTTGGCATGTGTACTTTGCTGGCACTTGTTTAAAATAAATGTGTGATTTGAGAAAACTGGATGTCTTTTTTGAGTCTGTCTCCTACATTCCTGGCCGCTCAGTCAACCTACCACACAGTCATTTAATCAATCTGTTATGGTTAGTCCCCCTCACCAGGAGGGTGAGGAAGAACTAGGGGTAGGACTCAAGATTGCTGACCCAGGTGCTAGTACAAAACAAAAGGTTTAATGTTAAACAACACTACAAAGTAACAAAATAAATGTCCAGAATACATACAAACGAAGGGGAGTGATGACGACGGAGACCAGAAACAGGTGCACACACAAACTAACGGTAGGAAAACAGGGTAAGTATCGAACAAGACATGTAGCAAAGCTGCGGAGACGGATCAAACTATGTGGTGTAGTGGGAATAGAGTATGTTGTGTGAAAGGAGTCAAGCCAAAACGCACAGAGACTGTCAGCGTAGCATTCCGATCGCACATACATAAGACGGCGTTGTGTGGGCACGAAGAAGGTTAATGTGTGTGTAGTGTAGCGCCTATGTAGTGTGAACAGAGTCTAGCCAAAACGCACAGAGACTGTCAGCGTAGCATTCCATTCGCACATACATAAAACGGCGCTGTGTTGTGTTAGGTATCAGTTAGCTATCAGTAGCTAATGTTCGCTAATGATCAATAATGTTCCAGCCAGCCCGGAGCGTCTGCCAGGGGTTTATATATGGCGAAGGTAATCATCGGGATGCACCCCAGCTGTGTGCGTTGACAAACCAGTTACTAATTACTGGAATGCAACACAGCTGAGGTGCAGAGCCCATAAAACGGAGAAAAGCGGGGGGAGCGGGCGGCCGCCGAGCGGCCCTGACACAATCACTGGCAACTTCCCTGTGCACTCACACCGCCTCTCCCTGCATGGTCCTGGTATTTATTCCAAGATCTAGCTTCCAGAGTGCACCTCCAAAGCGAACTGAATATAGTGGAAACAAACACAGAACCCATGACGAGCGTTACTCGGCACAATATGTTTCAGTATGGTTCTGTAATGGAAAAAACCCCTTTACTGTGTTTGGTCCACCAGTGATTCTTAAGGTTCAAATTATCTGTCTGCGTCTGAGG
>NW_018130208.1:0-2050 GCF_001952655.1 Monopterus albus
TCCACTCTCGCTTGCAACCCGGAAGCAATTGAATTCAATATTGTTTTCTTCATCAAGATTGTAATAAATATTTTAAAGGTAGTTCTGACTTCGACCCTTCCTCAGAAATGAACATGCAGGACTCTTAGGTCCTTTCACTGGTGAGGTGGATATTGTGGGAGTGAAACACAAGTGATCTTGCTAGTTGTGTTCACTATGCACTGCAGGTTCTGTCAATTGCAGGCAGTGCAGCTTCCATACCACACAGTGATGGAGCTGATCAGAAGACTCAGTGGTGCCATGGTAGAAAGAGGGCATGATGGATGGATGGAGGCTTGTTGTTCTGTGCTTCAAACTGTGTAATTAAAGCTGCTAAGATTCTTCAGCAGAGAGATGTCACTGTCACAGTAGAGCTTTATGTCTAGCAGTGGCAGCATGGTGACACGGTGGTTAGTGCTGTTGCCTCACAGTGAGAAGGTTGTGGGTTCGCAACCTTTCTGTGCGGAGTTTGCATGTTCTCCTTGTGCTTGCATGTGTTCTCTCCAGGTACTCCGGCTTCCTCCCACAGTCCAAAGACTTGTGGCTTACGTTGATTGGTGTCTCTAAATTGCCCATAGGATGTGCATGTACTATGAGTGGTTGTTTGTCTGTCTGTGCGTTGGCCCTGCGATGGACTGGCAACCTGTCCAGGTTGTACCTAGTAAAGTGGCTGGTGAGTGCAAATTATTTGTAACTTTTAAGTTTAATAAAAGTAATGTGCTTATTAATAATTGTTCTGGACCTTTGACCTTTAATAGAATCAAAATAATGTAACGTCGAACTGTCAAGTACCTTTACATTCATATTTTCTCATAATGTATCTGGTTGTTTCCTGGTTGTAGCAGGGTTTCTGTTTCTGTCTCTGTCTCCATCTCTCCTTCCTGCCTCCCTCCTTCCCTCCCCCCTCCTTCTGAGTGTTTTTCCCTCCACTTTCTCCCTGGTTGTGCAGCAGATATTCTCTCCGTGTGAATCTCTTCGGTAAGTGAGTTTTCAGTGTTTGCACGACTCGTAGCTGCTCTGTGATCTCACTCCATGTTTCATTAGACTGTAACAAGTAGAAACTGCAGGTGTTTGTGTGTGAAAAACTGCTGTTTGTCTGGAGAAGAAGTTCGCCCTGTGCTAACAACTCAGTGGTGCCATGGTAGAAAGAGGGCATGATGGATGGATGGAGGCTTGTTGTTCTGTGCTTCAAACTGTGTAATTAAAGCTGCTAAGATTCTTCAGCAGAGAGATGTCACTGTCACAGTAGAGCTTTATGTCTAGCAGTGGCAGCATGGTGACACGGTGGTTAGTGCTGTTGCCTCACAGTGAGAAGGTTGTGGGTTCGCAACCTTTCTGTGCGGAGTTTGCATGTTCTCCTTGTGCTTGCATGTGTTCTCTCCAGGTACTCCGGCTTCCTCCCACAGTCCAAAGACTTGTGGCTTACGTTGATTGGTGTCTCTAAATTGCCCATAGGATGTGCATGTACTATGAGTGGTTGTTTGTCTGTCTGTGCGTTGGCCCTGCGATGGACTGGCAACCTGTCCAGGTTGTCCTTAGTAAAGTGGCTGGTGAGTGCAAATTATTTGTAACTTTTAAGTTTAATAAAAGTAATGTGCTTATTAATAATTGTTCTGGACCTTTGACCTTTAATAGAATCAAAATAATGTAACGTCGAACTGTCAAGTACCTTTACATTCATATTTTCTCATAATGTATCTGGTTGTTTCCTGGTTGTAGCAGGGTTTCTGTTTCTGTCTCTGTCTCCATCTCTCCTTCCTGCCTCCCTCCTTCCCTCCCCCCTCCTTCTGAGTGTTTTTCCCTCCACTTTCTCCCTGGTTGTGCAGCAGATATTCTCTCCGTGTGAATCTCTTCGGTAAGTGAGTTTTCAGTGTTTGCACGACTCGTAGCTGCTCTGTGATCTCACTCCATGTTTCATTAGACTGTAACAAGTAGAAACTGCAGGTGTTTGTGTGTGAAAAACTGCTGTTTGTCTGGAGAAGAAGTTCGCCCTGTGCTAACAATTAGCCACCGTGTTGTGGATAACAGGAAG
>NW_018130209.1:0-764 GCF_001952655.1 Monopterus albus
TTTCAACAGACACTCATGTAAATGTCTGTCTGATATTCTGCCTGATATTTTGTCTGATATTCTGCCTGACAGACATTCAAAGCTTTTCATTTTAGTGTGAACATAGTTAAATACTATCCAACTAATCATGCAACCTAAAGTGTCCCTCCACCCAGATGTGTTTTTCTTATTGTTCCTTGACTTTAAACTCTGAGTTTCACTCTGCAGAGCCTGTTTTTTCATGGGCTCAAGGAAGAAAATTTCTGTGAACTCATTTTAAATCTCACCTTAACTTCTGGACATTGGAGCTGATTCTGTGACACTAAACTAATTTGGAAGAAGTTGTGGTGCAGTAGTTTACCCAGGTGTGATGTGGAAACACGAACGTCTCCAGATCACAAACACTCAGACTGGACTTGTTCACTGCATCTTGTTTAACAGTTGCAATCAAAAAGTTTGCACATTCGCAGATTTATTATCTCAAAGGAGAAAATGTTCATTTGAAAGCAAACTAGTTGAACGATCTGTGGAAAAACACGCTGTAATCCAGAGTACAGTATGTAGGGCTGAAAGGATTCCTCTAGTAACTCGATTACTAAATGACATTTCACTGTTTCGCACGGATCATTATTACTGCACAACGCGCGGATTACAACATGGACAAAGAGACAAGACAGCGAGAGGTGAAGACAATAGATTAAATGGGGAAAACGTCATAAAACATCCAAAGTGTGGGATCACTTCAAGCTGAAAAAACAAAAACTGAGCAGCGTCTCTGCAGACAC
>NW_018130209.1:805-2047 GCF_001952655.1 Monopterus albus
GCATCAGGAAGCCCCGCCCAGCCAGGCGGGGGGAGCCGGTAACGTAAACCAGTGTGACTGCTATCTGCTAGCAAAGAGTGTAGGATTACGAGGGTTAACGTTATTGTGATGGCTGGTTAAGAACGTTAAACAACGTCATGGCTAGTTATGAAGTCCCCAAGTTAAGCAGCTAATTTGTTCAAGAACATAATCACAGAAAACAAAATGCTACAGTCAGTGAGTGATAACATTAAAGCTGCTCTAATACCATTCATTGTATTATGATTAGAGTAGGTACTTTATTGATCCCACAGTGGGGAAATGTCTGTTACAGATTGTTATGATCCACAACGTCATTTTTCATACCCAGAATAAACATTATTAATTAGAGCATAATTATAAATGATGATAGTGACTAGTAACAGTGGGAGTGTAGAAGTGTGAGTTCTTAGTGATAATTCCTGTTTCAGATCCAGAATAGCTCCAGATCCAGATTAAAAAAATAAGTGGTGTAAATTGTGGGAGACCAGGGGGTTAAAGGATTAGGGTAAGTCTTATTGCCATGCCTGCAGTCTTTAGGTTTGTTTAAGGCCATTTCAGTTATCATATTTGCTATATTTTCCTTATGTTACCTATTATATTATCACATCTTTTATTTCATTTTACACTTGTTATATTTTATTTCATTTGATTTTAATGTTAATGTTATCTTATTTCAGTTAATTCATCAGTACTTGCTCAGTAGTGTGGTGCATACTGCTGACCGAGGGTGACTCTGTGTAAGACTGACTATGAGATGACCCCGGTGTCCTAGAGTAAACTGTAAGGGTTTATC
Source organism: Monopterus albus (assembly GCF_001952655.1). Classification (NCBI taxonomy): domain Eukaryota; kingdom Metazoa; phylum Chordata; class Actinopteri; order Synbranchiformes; family Synbranchidae; genus Monopterus; species Monopterus albus. The sequence goes on from NW_018130209.1 coordinate 1,620, forward strand.
AGTCTGTTACTGGGACGGCTGCCCAGACTGGCTGGAGACACTGGGACACCTGTCGCACCTCAGAGAGGGAGAGATAGAAAAGAGCCTTGGATGTAAAGAATCAGTGTTTTCAAGATGTCATCCTGTGACAAGTTGAGTCTTTAATGTTTCATATTTTTAAGACGACACCCTGTGGCAGGTAAATGTGTTTATGCATCACCTTTTAATGGGGCGGACATGTGTGTATGACAGAGTGATACGTCGCCTGTTACTGTTTGTCGCCCTAATGGAGTTTTGGGCATGTTCATGATGGTTGGAGGTGTTATTAATCAGAGACAGGTGTCAAGAAGGTATGGTTTGTTCATTATTTTTGTTTTATAACTTCTGAAGGGGACAACTGACACTGACCTCTCTGGGTTCAAACACAGTGGTGTCTATGGTGCTGGAGG
>NW_018130210.1:0-2047 GCF_001952655.1 Monopterus albus
CCTCACTGAAATGTTTTCCCTGTGTGTTCTGCACTGGTTGGCACCAAAAGTCAAGTAGAAATTCCTGTGGGTGCTGAATAAAATTCCACAGCTACAATGCTATTGTTGCTAGCAGTGGCTCAGACTGTTTGTTTTTGTTTTAAACAGTCTTGGTAGTGGCCCTTCTGTGCTGATATTTTTCTAGACATGATCTTGACATGAGGATCATATTATTGTACAGTCTGGGAAAAAAAATGGGTTACATAGTTTAACCAGGGGTTCTGTGAGTACAGGGAAACCAGGTCGAAACAGTGATTGGCTGCACAAACAGAGGTCAGTGCAACCAGGGTCTAAGGATTTCTGTAGACCTCTCACATCATGGACACAAATGGTATAAAATCCTTCCCTCTGGACACCGCCACAGGTCACTGTACGGCAAAACAACCAGACAAAAGGACGGGTTCTCGCCCCAGGCCATCACTCTAATGAACACTGTACACACAGCACTGACGTAAAAGGGCAGAGAACATACTCAGGGACCAACACTCTCTGCTCAGACACAAAAACTGCACCTACAACCTCAGGCACAGCAGGGCAGACTGTATCATCACACACAGAACTAGACTTTACAACAGCTTTTTCCCTGCCACAGTAAGACTGATAGCAAATACGAAAATGTGAGAATATATGTGTGTAACATGCTCTACCTTCTTCGTATATTCCGTTGTCCTCTCCTCTCTCATTCTTTCTCCTTCTGGACGGCTACCGCGGGTTCTTTGGATGTTGCAGGGGAGACAGTAACGTGAACGTAGTCGGTCTCAACCTGCTTTTTATTAAACTCCTCCAATGACAGATATTGCCAAGATTACACAGTGCTCCCTGTTCTTTTTTCTCTCTGTTTTCCTCTCCTCCCTTCTCTCTCGTTCCCTCTCGCGATACCTCAAGCCCCTAACATTTAAAGGTGCAGAACACATTAAACACCTTAACCTTTATTTGTTACATGTGCAATAACCCCTTTCTAGATGTGTGCAATAATAATACAAAAATGTTCTACAAGGTATTTTTGTAAGAGCATCTCATCAACAGTGTTCTCTTGTGGGACCTAAATAATAACAGGACATTCTCTACCAAGCAATGGAAACAAGCCTGAATATAAACTGTGTTTTAGTATGTTATAACCCCTCACTACCTCACCAAGCGTAATCTCATATCCAACTCCACCAACTCTACCTCTCATCCAAGAGGCTTCAGCCATTTTGTCCAACTGGTGTTGAGTAGGAGGTATTCATCCCCCTGGGTGGTGTTTCAGTCTTTCGATGGCCACCTGGGGGGATAAATACTTCCTGCTCAACACCAGTCAGAAAGAACCAGTCGGACAAAACTGATGAGAGGTGAAACGTCTTCTACCTAAAACCATGTCCAGATGATTTTTTTTTCTACATTTTTTCAACATACTATGACCTGGATGACTGAGAATTTGCACAGGCACACTGCATAGAAACACTGCATTGATTGTATTTGTTTTTGTAATGTAATGTGGAAAATAGATTTCATGCACAGTTCTAAGGTCTGAAGAGACTCGTGAAATCATTATAGGAGAGAAGTCAGTTGGCTGAGTCTGTGGCCAAACCTTTTGCAGTGGCTGTGTGACTGGTGGACTTCTGCGTTGTGTTGTGGTCGGGCTTCTGCGGTGGCTGAGGGACCCACAAAACACCAGGACTGCTTTTGGAGGCGCGCTCCGTTTAATCTGACAACATGAAATAATAATCAGCACCTAGCATATGCTGCTGCACCTCAAGTCATGTTAGTGTGTTAGCATACATCGTGGACAGAACAAAGCTAAGTAATTAACACTGTCAAATGTCATAACAGTGTAATAACAGTACATGTATGAGTATCAACAGTCATCGTTTATACAGAAGTAAAAATAAAGATGTGGACACAAGAAATAAAAGGATTACAATGGATTATAAACTGACCTCTTCCCAATGGAACATATCAAAAGGGAAGAGGGTGTACACAATAAACTCCCAGGACTTCACAAAGAAAGTCCAACAACTGCAGCTGG
>NW_018130211.1:0-2046 GCF_001952655.1 Monopterus albus
TCATATTATTCTTGGCTGTAATAAAACCTGTAACTACAAGCTGCAACTAGATCCACTCACAGTGAGTTCAACATTAAATATTTTCAAATGTAGTTTTCAGATACGTAAAAAGAAAACAAGATCATTTAAAATTTTGAATAATAAATTGGTTCAGTCTGTGTATCAAGCTGTTTAGTCAACAGACCTACACAATCTTTGTCACAATTAACAAGATTCATATGTTCTTAGGTTTTACAGCAAATAAAAAAAATTAATTTCAAAACCAAGAAAGGAGATGAGGTTTACTTTAATGAGAATGCAGAACCAGCAGCAAAGTATGAAACTATAAACTGGCAGGCAACAGAAAGTGGCATTGTGGAGTTTCTCACAGTTGGTCTTTATGATGCATCTTTACCTGCAGACAAACAGTTGAGTCTGCAAAATGAGTCCTTATTTTGGGCACAGAACTCAAAACAGGTAAATGACCATATCATCAGTGTAGCTATTACAGTAATTATACTACAATCATTCTAAATGTATTGTTTTTATCGTATCATAATGTTTTGTTTCAATGCATCATAATAAGACTAAAGGTTTGCAATAATAAAACCTTTACAAAGTAGGTACCCAAACATTTTTCTCAGAGATATTTTCTCCATACAGGTGCCTGTGTCAGTTTCCAGTGAGAAATGTCCCCCAGGAACTCGCATGGTTCTCCAGAAAGGAAAACCTGTCTGCTGCTATGACTGTATCAGATGTGCAGAGGGAGAAATAAGCAACATGACAGGTTTACTAAAATTCAAGGTTTTGTACTTCAAGTGTGCCATAAAACAGAACTGTTAAAGTAGCAATGTTTAGATGCCAGTTTCATGAAATGTGTGCCCATGTTCCACGTGCATGTCAAGGTTAAAGCCCCAGACAAAAAAAATTATGTAACTCTGGTGAATTTCAAATACAGTATCCCAGTGTCAGTGTTTATAGTGAAATGACAAAATCCAGGGGAAACTGGGGCAGACCGTATTATGTTCAGCCCTTCCATGTTCAGACCATCCTGGGTCACGTCAATGTGAAGGGAATGACAGTGGCATAATTTGACAGATTCAGTTCCTTATTTGTGACAATCTGTATGAGTCAAAATGTCAGAAATTTGTAAATAAAATTTACAAATTATATACTTACTTTTATGAATATAAAAAGCAAATAGCTATGAAATTATTAATAATTATGATAAGTAACTGCCCAGGGTGAAGTGAGGTTTGTCATTTTGATGGACATGTTCATAAAAATTCCATCATAATTTATTAATATCCATTAATTGAATTTCCACTTTTTAAACATTAATACATATTTAATTTTCATTAATTGTTATTTCATTGTTGAATAATTAATATAAGGAACAAGCTTATGTGTAGTCATTTTTCGAGTCAACACCCCATGAAGCAGATGACATTTTTCCGCAGTGACCAAACATTGGCCACTAAAAACACTGCGGCCATTGTGTGTAAACAAGCAAATATGAACAATGTCATTTTATACAATTACTATTAACATATGAACAACCCAATTACGAGAAGTTAGGCTGACTGAGTTGAACTCAGGTGACCTGCTGTAGCCTAACTTGCTCCAGATGTCAGTGTCATGAAGTTTTGTATCTTCCATTCCCGAAGTTTTGACTTGACCGGGAGGAATCCACTGCCTGTGCTCCTTCTGCACCAGAAGCACAGCTGAACCCTTCTGTGACCCGCAGTGGACACAAACTCAATCTGTGGCCTCCAGTCGGTGGCTCTGCAAAGAGCTGTCAGCTCCCACATATGAGAAGTATTGAGTAGTGTTCATTTGTCCTTCCAATTTTTTCAGCCCGCTATAGCAAATAATGGACTTTTTAGCAGCCTTAGTTTAAAAAAGCATATTTTGCCTACAGTATTCTAATCTCTCAACACGACGGACAGCTTTAGATTTTTACTCATTTTTAAACAGAACTGCATTAATGACAAAAAAATATTTGATTAATATGAACTCTGCAGCTGTTATCCACTTATAAACTGGTAATCATGTAGTGTCTGTCCT
>NW_018130212.1:0-2045 GCF_001952655.1 Monopterus albus
TTTTATTTGTATAGCCCACATTACTAGGTAATATGGAGAATGTACTATGACACACAAACATAACCCACACATGTATGTACTTTTAAATATTTTCTTTCTGGCTGGTAATCACAAACTTAAATCTAAGATGTTCATAACTGAATAAAACCATCCAGCAGAAACAAGTTGACCTCTGTGAAAGAGAAATGTTACATATAACCAAGTATATCCAGCAGTCACGACTCAAGAAAGCCTGATTGCACTCTAATTTATTGTGGCTTCTTTTTGTTATATTTTGGTTATAATTACAATTATTTTGTACAGTTTCCTCAAAAGTTCAAGTTTTACAAAGACATACCTTCGTACTACCACTTGTTGGGTCTGTTTTGACATTTTATTATGGTTTGAGTCTGACAACAGTAGTAGATTGCAGATATAAACTGGCTGGTGCAGTTTACCAGATTGTGTGTGCTCCCGGACCTTAAGCAATCTTTGACAAAAAGTCCATTTTAGGCACATCACCCTGCTGTCTGAATTCAAAGGCTGGCCCATGATTATACCGCCCTTAGCTTGATCTGTATGAAAAGTACAGGGGCAGGATATAGGCGACCATCAGCAGCAGGATCTCAGTGTAAAAACAACTTTAGTTTAATCTCTGTTTTGGTTTGGTTCAGTCCAGTACAGTTTGATGAGACAATAGACTACAAATTATTATGAAATGATGCTCAAAATTTATAGGACCCATATTTTGAGTTTTGCCTTTCTTCTTGTTGTCTTCTTGGGGTAAGTCTTTTACCTGCAGTAATAAGAGTTGTATGATAATACTGCACTGCAAAGTGTCTTTTTAAAAAAATATCTGATAGATTCTGTATTGTTATAGCTTTTAATTGAAGTATTTAAAAGGAAATGTCAACTATGCCTTTTTGATCTGAGATTATAATAATGTCTTTTCTAAATTAATAAATATGACATATAGAAATGTGTATCCATTATCCAAATAGGTTAAAAATTGTGTTACATTTTGGGGATTAATTTGGTGTGCTTTGCTTTTCTTCTCCTCAATCTGGGGTAAGAATTTTACTGAGTAAGGATACCAGCTGCACTAATTTACACACTAGACCTTATTAAAAAGAGTGTAAAAGCTGAGACTGTTAGGGTTCTCACACTGGACTAGGACCTAAAATGCAGACCAGGACAAGGAAGGAATTTAGAAACATCTTTAATAAGGGTAGGGGTACAAGGTTCCAAAAACAGGTTAGGAGTGGCCCCGGCCACGATGAAGGCCGCTGCCTCTCCTCCTTTTTGTCTCTTTGTTTTCTCCGTTTTGTGGGCTCTGCGCCTCAGCTGTGTTGCGTTCCAGTGATTGGTGGCCGGTTTGTCGGTTTGTCGGCGCACACAGCTGGGGTGCATCCCGATTGATTACCTTTTCCCTTATTTAAACTCCTGACCGACGTCCCGCCTTCGCCGGAACATTGCCAACCTTAGCTACTACTAGCTGACTTATACTAGACACTACACAGCGCCGCTGGATGTACGTGCGAATGGAATGCTACGCTGACAGTCTCTGTGTGTTTTGGCTTGACTCTGTTTCACACTACATAGGCGCTACACTACACCCACATAGTTTCATTTCGTCTCCGCAGCTTTGCTACTTGTCTTGTTAGATTCTTACCCGGTTTCCTATCGTTAGTTTGTGTGTGCACCTGTTCCTGGTCTCCGTCGTCATCACTCCCCTTCGTTTGTATGTATTCTGGACATTTATGTTGTTGCTTTGTTGTGTTATTTTACATTAAACCTTTTGTTTTGTACTAGCACCTGGGTCAGCAATCTTGAGTCCTACCCCTAGTTCTCCCTCACCCTCCTGGCGAGGGGGGGCTAACTATAACAGAATGTTTTGGCCAATATTGGACTCAGCTGGCTCAGGTGCTAGCCTTCCCTCGTCTTCCTTCCCCACCCATAGAATGCATCGGCCCCGGTCTTTATTCTCAGACACTTACCTTAGTTCCCCAGATACTCAGGACCTCTACCGGCTGCTAGCGTACCGTAAGTGTTCCCCTTTTTCTTTC
>NW_018130213.1:0-1723 GCF_001952655.1 Monopterus albus
AAACCTTGTTATTCACTATACATGAGTCTAAAAACTATTTAGACTTTACTCGGGTGAGCTCTGTGTGAGAATGCAAATGTCTGAGTTTGTCCACCCAGACATTAAGCAGACTTTACCCTGCCAGCTCCCTAGCACAAAGTCTGCATAATGTCCGAGTGAGCCCATGTGAGAAAAGAGCAGCGCATATTTGTTGTAGCAAAATTATCTATTAAAGCTTAGTGAGTGTGAAATAAATACTTAACACCAACTCTGAAAGTTGTTACAAATTTATTTTTGCAGAAAGGAGCTACGTATCTCTAACAGAGTGTCTAATACAGTCTGTAGGAGAGAAAGTTCTCTGAACTGAGTGCTGTCTCTCCTCTTATACACACACATAAGATTACAGGAACAATGCTCAGACAGATAGTCAACAAGACAACAGTTAACACAGGATACTAGTTATCTGGTTCAACAGTCACACAAAGGTGAGAAATCCTTACAACATGCTGACACAATAAACAGTCTGGGCTCACAACCACACAAATGACTCTATACAATGACATGAAAGCCACAGGTAATAAACTACAAGGAGTACTAGACTACAAAGCATCGGCTAATAAACAGTTAAAAAGGGTGTTTCTATACAATTGTCACTACAATATTCCGGAATATCGCAGTGAGCTAATGGGCATGCGTTACGAACTGCATGGACCAAAAACTCATACACTATTAAGTCTATAACTATTATTAAACAACTGAAAAAACTAGAAAAAAAATCAACTGGACTTAGATTTCTAGGTCAAAGACATTTCACCTCTCATCTAAGAGGCTTCATCAGTTCTGACTGACTGGTGTTGAGTCAGAGATATTTATCCCGCTTGGTGGTTTTTCAGTCCTTTGAAGGCCAACAATGTCCCTTAACGACTGAGTCGTTGCAGCCCAGTATCGGTGAGCATCGTTACTGTCTTTGAATCCTCCCCTGTCGACCGACGCCTATTGTCCTGGTGGGCATGTTTAGGCAGAGATCTCAAAACAGGATTGTAGATCGATGACAGGTTGTGTCTTAGTCCACCACCCCTATTTAGTGAGGGGTGTTCTATTTGGACAAAAATAGCTTCCTTGACTCCTCTTTCAAACCCGCAATGTTCTCTGGAGAGGATCTGGACTTCACTGTCCTCGAAAGAATGTCTTTTGTCCTTCAGGTGGAGGTGGACTGCTGACTCTGGTCCACCGGGGTTGGCCCTCCTGTGTTGGGCCATGCGTTTGTGCAGCAGCTGCTTAGTTTCACCAATGTACAAGTCGTTACACTCCTGACTATGCAATTAAGTGTAGGTCTTGTTAGAAATTAATAAATCAGTCAGATAATTATTAGACTTTAATGTGTTAGACTTTAATGTGTTATTAATGCAGTTTAGTAAGATTCAAAGTCGGCTCTTGTGTGCTTTGCTTCAAGGTTAGAAGATAATGTTGATTCTGAAAAGTGTACCTTGACACTAGTTATTTTCTTGTAATAATCTTGTGTAAGAATTATGTCTGAATGAATGTTTTAGTGTGTGGTAGTTTCTGCTACCTTATAAGGACCTTTCAAACGTGGCTCTGACCAGTGAAGTTTATGCACCTTTCAATAGACCCAGCTGTCCACTGCAACTGGTGTTGGTTCCTTAGGTTGGTCCCTGCTCAGGATTTCAATAACCTGTTCAAAGACACTCATCACAGCGTTGTTCAGTCGTCTGACATACTCACT
>NW_018130213.1:1928-2039 GCF_001952655.1 Monopterus albus
GGAAAAAAAAGCTTCCCCTGCTTGTGGAGTCCACAACAGAGTAGAACCTTAGTTCTTATAGCCCGCCTCTGTAAGCATTGCACGAAGAGTTGCCACAAAGCCGGTGAAATT
>NW_018130214.1:0-2033 GCF_001952655.1 Monopterus albus
CAGACCAACTGGAAAAATCCAGAACCTCCTCTTCCACTCCTGCTGCTGCATCTTCTGACTACACTGTTCCACTCCTGCTTCTTCTTCTTCTGCTTATTCGACTACACTGTTCCACTCCTGCTGCTGCTTCGACTACACTGTTCCACTCCTGCTGCTGCTTCTTCTGACTACACTGTTCCACTCCTGCTTCTTCGACTACACTGTTCCACTCCTGCTGCTGCTGCTTCTGCTTCTTCGACTACACTGTTCCACTCCTGCTGCTTCTTCTTCTTAGCCAGACTGGATAAGCCGCAATTGCTTGTTGGTACTTACCAGCGTTTAGTCGTCCTTCTAAAATCTGCGTATGGGTCACAGCACTTGTCTAGCCTTCATGTTACAACTTAAACCGGACTAAAGGACAAAATAATGACCGAAGTCTGCTGATTAGCAAACACAAAAAGTTTCTTTGACTACACTGTGCTGCTGCTGCTGCTTCTTCTTCTTCTTCGACTACACTGTTCCGCTCCTGCTGCTGCTGCTTTTTTTTTTTTTTTTTCTTCTTCTGCTTCTTCTTCTTCTTCGACTACACTGTTACTCCTTGTTCTTCTTCTGCTTCTTCTTCTTCTTCGACTACACTGTTCCTCCTCTTCTGCTGCTGCTTCTTCTTCGACTACACTGTTCCGCTCCTGCTTCTTCTGCTGCTTCTGCATCGACTACACTGTTCTGCTCTTGCTTCTTCTTCGACTAAACTGTTCTGCTCCTGCTGCTGCTGCTTCTTCGACTACACTGTTCCGCTCCTCCTGCTGCTGCTTCTTCGACTACACTGTTCCGCTCCTCTGCTGCTTCTGCTGCTTCGACTACACTGTTCCTCCATTGCTCCTTCTGCTTCTTCGACTATACTGTTCCTTCTCCTCTTCTTCTGCTGCTGCTGCTGCTTCTTCGACTACACTGTTCCTCCTCTTCATCTTCTGCTTCTACTTTGACTACACTGTTCCTCCTCTTCTTCTTCTGCTTCTTCTTCGTCTACACTGTTCCTCCTCTTCTTCTTCTGCTGCTGCTGCTTCTGCTTCGACTACACTGTTCCCCTCCTCTTCTTCTGCTGCTGCTGCTTCTTCGACTAAACTGTTCCACTCCTGCTGCTGCTTCTGCTTCTTCTGCTTCTTCGACTACACTGTTCCGCTCCTGCTGCTGCTTCTGCCTCTTCAACTACACTGTTCCTCCGCTGCTGCTTCTGCTTCTTCGACTACACTGTTCCTCCTTCTTCTTCTGCTTCTTCTTCTTCTTCGACTACACTGTTACTCCTTCTTCTTCTTCTTCTTCTTCTTTGACTACACTTTTCCTCCTCTTCTGCTGCTGCTGCTTCTTCGACTACACTGTTCCGCTCCTGCTTCTTCTGCTGCTTCTGCTTCGACTCCACTGTTCCTGCTGCTGCTTCTTCTTCTTCGACTACACTGTTCCGTTTCTACTGGTTCTTCTTCTTCTGCTTCTTCTTCTTCAACTACATTGTTCCGCTTCTTCTGCTTCTGCTTCTTCTTCTTCTTCGACTACACTGTTCCGCTCCTGCTGCTGCTTCTTCTTCTTCGACTACACTGTTCCGTTTCTACTGGTTCTTCTTCTTCTGCTTCTTCTTCTTCAACTACATTGTTCCGCTTCTTCTGCTTCTGCTTCTTCTTCTTCTTCGACTACACTGTTCCGCTCCTGCTGCTGCTTCTTCTTCTTCGACTACACTGTTCCGTTTCTACTGGTTCTTCTTCTTCTGCTTCTTCTTCTTCAACTACATTGTTCCGCTTCTTCTGCTTCTGCTTCTTCTTCTTCTTCGACTACACTGTTCCGCTCCTGCTGCTGCTTCTTCTTCTTCGACTACACTGTTCCGTTTCTACTGGTTCTTCTTCTTCTGCTTCTTCTTCTTCAACTACATTGTTCCGCTTCTTCTGCTTCTGCTTCTTCTTCTTCTTCGACTACACTGTTCCGCTCCTGCTGCTGCTTCTTCAACTACACTGTTCCTCCACTGCTGCTTCTGCTTCTTTGACTACACTGTTCCTCCTTCTTCTTCT
>NW_018130215.1:0-2032 GCF_001952655.1 Monopterus albus
ACTTATTTAAAATCAGGACATGCTGTGTTCTGTTAATACAATATGAGTGCTTAATGTTTAGTTCAGTTTCAGCCACTTCTCTCTCAAAATCCAGTTCAGTTTAACTGGTCATGGACTTTCACACTAACAGCAACACAAACATTCAGAATGCAAGCATCATTCAAAATGTAAGTCTCACAAACCTTTGCTTCCACTGAAGTAGCTGTCCAGTCAAGTAAAATATTTTCCTCATTACACTCAGGAGGGGCCAGATCCACTGAGCTGAGCCTCTGAAGTGCTGCCAATTTTCACTTCAGGTCCACTTTAATTAAATATGAGTTGCTGACAAGAAAATGATTAAAGATCTAGTACTAAACAAGTAAACAGAGATGTAAAACTGAGGAAGAAGTGGTCCATTTTTTTAGTTAATTGTATGTGTCATTAAATCTTAAATTTGTTGTCAGAAATAGTTTTTTATGGTGTTGGACAATAATAGCCAATAGATTACACAGGAAATCAGTTGAACATCATCTTATTTAGCTCCTCTTTATTAAAAGGTTGTCTTTAGATAAAAAGGGGTTAAGTATGTCTGATTAGCCACGTTAAGTTTTAACTGATGTACACTGTATTTTCTGGTTTACTCCAGGGTGATCGCTGTGTTCTGCCAGATGAGTGCCCATGTCACCATAATGGTCGACTTTACTACAGCAACGACACCATCACAAAAGACTGCAACATATGGTAATGTAATACATTTGTCTTATTGCATCACATCCCTTTAACATTTCACTCTCTCAACTACATTTCATTCTTTCCCACAGCGTTTGTAAGGAGCGCCGCTGGCACTGCAGCCAGTCTGCTTGTGCCGGTGTTTGTATGGCAACTGGTGATCCACATTATGTGACATTTGACGGTTGCGCTTACTCTTTCCTGGGTGACTGCCAATATGTGCTAGTAAGGGAAAGCAGTGGTTTGTTCAGCATCTCAGCTGAGAATGTGCCCTGTGGGAGCACCGGGGTCACCTGCACAAAGTCAATCACATTCAGCCTGGGAAATACGATCATACACCTGTTGAGAGGTAGGAGGGAAGTGGAGGCTGGATAATAGCAAGTTGTGGTTCATAGCTGCCATTATTTTAGGAATATTTGCTTGAGGTAAGCTGTCTTGTCTCTGTTATTTAGGTAAAGCTGTGACTGTAAATGGGATGCCAGTTACTCTACCAAAGACCTACAGTGGAAGTGGTTTGATTTTGGAAAAAGTTGGCCTGTATGTGTCCCTCTACTCCCGACTTGGTGTCACTCTGCTATGGGATGGAGGTAGGATAAACACACATCAGTTTTCTTTTTTACAGTTTACTTTTTCACACTGAACTTTACCTGTTATGTCTGTGGCTGTGGATATAGGTTAAATAACAAATCAGTGGTAATGTTGTCATTCCATGTTATTTCCAGGAATGCGGGTGTATGTGCGTCTTGCAGCCCACCTGCAGGGTCGGGTCGGGGGCCTGTGTGGTAACTTTGATGGGGATACAGAGAATGACTTCACAACACGGCAGGGAATTGTGGAGTCTACACCTGAGCTGTTTGGAAACTCCTGGAAGGTCAGCCCCTCCTGCCCAGATGTGGCAGATCAGGATCTCCGAGACCCCTGTGCTGTAAGTACAGACGCTTGCCCATTCACACATATGTGCCACTGACACTTGCAGAAGATTAGACTTGGACCTATGACATTGTTGTAAATCTAGTTTTTTTTTTAACTTTGTTTTTATGGCAACTTTTCTCTTTGTTCTGTTCAGCTGAACCCCCATAGAGTGACATGGGCCAGGAAAAGGTGCACAGTCATGACTCAGAATCTGTTCTCTCAGTGCCACCCTGAGGTGCCCTTCCAGCAGTATTATGACTGGTGTGTCTTTGATGCTTGCGGGTGAGTGATAGCACTAATCTACAAAAAGTAGAAGTTATCTTTCCAAAATAGGTAACCTATTATGTAGAGTAGTAGGCCTTTCCAAGACAGGGACTTTCTAACCCTTAACTTGTACCTGTTGTCACAGATT
>NW_018130216.1:0-2031 GCF_001952655.1 Monopterus albus
CTGCTTGGAAAAGAACCAGTATGCTTTTGTAACCCAGTCAAAATATAACGACCAAAGTGAGGTTATTTTGGTGTTTTGTCAATTCTGTGTAGTTCTGGGTTTGTTTTACCACTCTGTGTATCACATTCTCCAGTTGGTTTTTTGATGCACCTGATGACGGGAGAGAAAAAACCCAAGACTGCGCTTTGGACGAGCTATCACTCCGAGAGCTGAGGAAGAGCGAAGGACGAGCTGAGGGCCTGTAACCTAGGAGCCACGTCTGGAACAGTGGAGAGGATTTAACAACGCCGTTTTACCGTCACTCATACAAATAAGCGCTGAGATCTCAAACTAAATAAACAATAGACTGATTCTGAAACTAAATCTGAGGAAACTAAAATCACACTACCCAGGTAGATGGACACTTGATTTGGTTTTGTTTATTTTTTATTTTATCAGAGCTCTGGGGGGTTTTTTTTGTTGTTAGTTTTCATAATGTTGATTGTTGACATCAAGGAAACCAGATTTACTGTGAATTGACTGAGAAAGATTAAAAAATGCCGGCTATATGTTGAGGTTCAAGTAAGTCTGTGTTGTGTGATATATTCCCCCCCCCCAGAAAAAAGAACCTAGTCGGGTATCTGTACACATATTTCACAGTGTTCTAGGCCCGGGTTACACTTTCATTGTCATCAAAGTCATTAATCATTTTTCAGTTTCCTAAAGTTCAAGGTGATGTCTTCAAATGTTTTGTGGAGGGAACAGTAATCGGTTATTAAAATATTCACTGATTAACTTTCTATTGATCAACTAATCCATTAATCAAATCTGCTCTAAGTGAAATAAAAAGGACGGCAGTCTGGCTGACAGTCAGATCAAAGCAGATTTTGGTGTTCTGAAGTTTTTATATGAAAACTTCTGTAAAAATCTAAAGAGGCATGAAAAAAATAGTTAAAAGTGCAAGGTGAGTGTTTAAATGTCTCATTTCGTCTGACATGAAATAGTTAATTTACTCACATATGGTACATACATACACATGCAGTAAACTCTTACACAAACTGTGGTCCACATGTCGAAGTGTCCTTGGTGGAGACACTGAACCCCCAAGCTGCCTGTGATGGCAGTGTGTATGCACACAGCGGCCCGGGGCCCTCAGCTCCAAACAAAATTTTGTTGTATGTGTCACAATGTTACAATAAAATAAAGCTGCTTCTTCTTTGTTGGGGCAGGTTCTCCACCAAAATCTAAACCAATCAGTGCACAACAGGCTTTTGACAAGAACTGTTATTTGAGCACAAGGTGTGGCTACATGGGACTACTGCTCACCATTGATATAACAATACTGTACATTCAAACAGAGGTGCGAATGAACAGGTAATGCATATGAGATATGAAGTGATGAGATACGTCTCTTACGAAAGCTGGAAATCTGCACAGTGAAGCTCTGCTGGATGAGTCATGTTTGAAGCTACAGTGTAGAGCATATGTGTCAAACTCAAGGTCCGCGGGCCACAACCGGCCCCGCGTACAATTATCAGAGATCATTTTATATATCTTTTTTTAATGGTCCGGCGATATGAAACGTCGATAACACACAAACAACAAATCCCATAATGCAGCGCAACAGCTGCCTTACCGAACGATAGGCTACCTGCAATCATTCCCGCATCAATTACGTCAGATCAATCAAGGTTGATGTATACAACCCTAATTTCAAGTCAAAGCTAGCCCCTAACAATGGCCAAGAGAAAAGTTGATTCTGAAAACAGAGCCTTTCAAAACCGGTGGGAGGCTGAGTATATGTTTACTGACATTGCCGGTAAACCCGTGTGTCTTATTTGTGGAGCTAATGTGGTTGTGATCACAACTGTACAGATTCAGATGGAGCTGATACAGCTGCAGTGTAATGGGACACTAAAAGCAAAGTATGAGACTGTGGGGCCCGCACGGTTCACTTGCTTCATTCCTGTAGCTATGCCCCAGCTCCGTCTACATGCGGATCAAACCTTGTGTATATTTGGTAGTACATATCTGTGTGAGAAGCTGTTCTCT
>NW_018130217.1:0-2030 GCF_001952655.1 Monopterus albus
TGAGACATTGCTGGCACTGAAATATCATAAAAATAGCCCTCCTCCTCATCTGCGACAGAGGCAGGAGCACATGAACCGACAACTGGAGTTGTGGACTGGTCTAAACAGCCAGATTTTAACTCATTTAGATAAGTCTGTTCTGTAAGTCTGTCAGCTTTACTTCCTGGAACTGATGCTGTGTGCAAAATTCCTCCCTGTACAACTGCCAGGGGCACTATGCCCTGTGTTGCACTTTGTGGCATCTGTATCGATAAGCCACTCTTTAATACCGGCTTTTTCTCCCCACCTGGGATTGTGGGAAAGATGGCTGTGTGTGTATGCTCTGCACCTTGTAATCTCTGCTAGAGGCTGCAGCTCGCACTGAAATGTCAGTGCCACTCGGAGAATAAACTTCAGCTGGCCTCTCTGACTTGATTGAACTGGCTGAAAGAGACAGAAAACACTTGAACTTTTCCAAAAAGCATGTACAATCAGCAAGAAAACACTCAGCTTGTTTTAATGTGACTTCAGTTTTGTTCTTTGTCAAGAAGGTACAGGCCTTGACTTCCTGTAGCTTTCACAGCAGCAAGAGAGGCTTGCTTCAAAAATTGTCCTATAGCAATGTCACTGTCCCCAAAAATCCATTTTCTTTTTGCATCTGCATTATCCTGCTTATCTTTAGGAACCGTATTTAACCATTTAAACAAAAACTTGTAGAGTACTGACCCCAAAGAATCAGGTTTGCTCATTTTCCACTCTTGAACAACATTTGCAGACATATTGAAAATTATGCACACGTGACTGGCATTTCAAAGTGGAATGGTCTCTTTCCCAGAATTATTGATCCAGTCATGAAGCTTCTACATCGACTAACTCGATGCGTGACTTCCCCCTTCACAACAAGCCAGTCTTCCCACTGGAGCAAAAAATCCTTATACTTTAGGAGACAACCATCAACATTTGTGGTTATCCACTTATTTACATGGATTTTACGTCTCTGATAGTCATCAATTTCTGTAACTAAGGCACTTATTGTTCTCTCTCTCAAATGAGACTATGTGCTTTATAAACTCTATTTATGTCAAAAACAAAACCAGCACATTTCAAACTAAAAGTGTTATCTTACCCTATCTGTAATCATTCAATTTTTAGATCGGGAATTTACAGTCCACACAGATCAACAAAATTTTGTAAAATCCAACTGCAGAAATTCTGTACAAAAGGTTCCTGCTCACCTTTTATTATTATTTGCCAGCAAGTGTTGATCTATGCAGTCTGTTCACTCCCGACATGGAATCCAGCTCAGAATTCAGCCAATTCCGAAGGTCACGGCACCAAGTTGTTATACCCCAGTTCTTTTATTGGACAGATCTGAGTAAGGAAGGAGTCCGTCTTTCTTGATTTTAGTGCTGGTTTATTTAAAAAAAATATATGAATAAAGATTACAGAACACAATCCCAGTTGTTCCTTCCTACAGAAACACACACACTCTGGCTGCTGGCGAGAGAAACCCCTGGAAACACAGAGCCTAATACATTTATAAGTTTTGGGCTAATCCCTTACACAGATGAAGTCCATCCAGCAGACTCTCTTATCTACAGGCTTGGAGCAGCTGCGTGTTACCTAGTCATAACAAAATGAGGTAGCTCGATGTGTGTGGATGTTGTTACGTGGTGCGTAACTAAAAGAATCATTCAGACATAAATCTAACACAAGATTAATACAAGAAAACAATTGGTGTCATGGCTTACTGCTAACCTTGAAACAGAGCACACTAGAGCAAACTTTGAATCTTACTAAACTGCATTACTAATACATTAGATTCAACACATTAATGTCTAATAATTATCTGACTAATTTATTAATTTCTAACACAGTGAACCCCCAAGGTGCCCCCGATGGTTAGAGCCATCGGTGTGAGTTGGCGCCACAGATGGCTGCCTCGGTTCTGTACCAGAAACAAATCCCTGGTGTGTAACATACTTGGCCAATAAAGGTGATTATCCTCCTTATCCTTATCCTAACTGAGGCAAATCAATGGGCAGAGTAAA
>NW_018130218.1:0-2029 GCF_001952655.1 Monopterus albus
CCAAAGCTCATGACCATAGGTGAGGGTGCTCTCCAAAAAAAAAAAAAAAAGCTGTCCTGTCATTGAAGAAATGCTGGACAGATGTGGAAAATAGGAAAATCTGTCCTTGATGCTCCAATCTATCAAATGTTTCAGGCCATTACCAGCTCAGAGACATGCCATGAGACACATGTCACCCTTGGATGTGTTTCCTCTGGTTTGATTAGTGAAGCATAATCTCCACAGACAACTGTTTGAAATACAAAAATCACCTGTTAGGTTATTTATTTGGTGTAAAATTTTACTGGTATCTGTTATGACTGGTGTCAGTGTGAGCTTTTTGCTTTCACTTTTTTGGCTAAAACATTGCTTAAATTACTTAGATCTCACTTTAGATGAACAACCCTAGCTGACTGTACCTAATTTGGAGGACCTAGAGATCCCAGCTATGAGAGCGGCAGACTGAAAACTGGCTCTGCATGCTGATCTCAGCTCTCGGTTTTGGAGCTAATGTTAGCTAGCAACAGTCAGCAGAAGACATGAACACTGCAGACGACTGCTGTCCTGTTTGTGCTCAAACTGAACAGTAAAGTGGTTTTAGTTGAAGCACCAACTACTAAATGTAGCTCCATGGCCATGGTTCTCAAAGTGTGGGGCACGCCCCACTAGTGGGGAATAAAGACATGACAGGTGGGGCGCAATAAACAGAGAAAATTAGAAATGGGTCAAATTAAAATATCAGTTAGGGCCCGGGTGTTATGATCGCTCGGACACAGAGGTGAACGAGGAAGAATAGACGGACCCAGGTAGATGACTTCGGTGCAAGTAGTGCTGAATTTATTTACAGTGACAATCACAGACAGGTTGTTGAGAGACATTCTTTTATTTTGTGCACTCAGTTGTAATGTGTAGTCGTGCTGCTGTTAATGTGAAGTGTGCTGTTTTCACCACGTGGGGCGCAGTTTTGTGAGCGCACTCATTTTTGTTATTAGCGGGACGTCAGTTAATCTTTGAGGTCGTCACACTATGAAGAGTGTAGACGCGTGTTATTCTTCGTCCCAATAAAAATATGCTAAGACAGCTAAAGGATATTATTGCCTCCGTCAAATTCTTCCCGAGTTCAACACAGGTAAATACAGGTGAAGGGAGATGGAGTGTAACCGGGCGTTGAGCAGCAGCAGAGGAAAACAGTCAGTTGTGCGATGAATGATGGTAGACCGGGCTGTGGACGCTGGGGTCACCCCTGAACTGGTCGTGGTTGAAGCAGTGGTGGCTGAGAAGACAGAAGTACGTACAGACAGTTAAATGACGACTGTGCATCGACCTGTATGGTAGAGACTGGCAGGGTTGAGTAGTTCCAGAGTCCAGAGGAGAGGCCCGTGTAGGAGGAAGGTGTAGCAGGGACGGAAGCAAGAGGATGGAGGCGAAGGGGAAACAGGGCTGGCAGGGAACTAGGATAATACAACTGGTAGACAAAAAATAACGAGCAAAGGGGGGCCTGAGAGTTGAGAAAGAACTGGCAAGGGAGTGAACGGTGATGAGCAGGGTATAAGTAGGGAACACCTTCATGACTGTAGTACAAGGCTAAAACCATAAGTTCTCCCCTACTAAAATTATTCATCTGAAATACTCTGAATTAACTGAATTGGAAGTGGTTGTGCCATTATGAAATTATTGAATGACCTGTTTACTTTACTAGTGTCATCAGGAGTTTGACATTTAGGATTCAGAGTGAAATATCTTCACAGATATCAAATGGAATGCCATAAGATGTGTTACAGATGTTCAATACGAAAAAATTCGGACCAAAATTAGAGCAAATCTGTTCTTTTTTCTGCAGTCCCTAGTGCTTAATTTTTAAATTATGAGTTCGCGGAATATCACGTGGTGACGGACCGATATGTCAATTTGGGGAGAGGAGGGTTAGGCTCATACTAGGTTTCAGGTTTGGGGAAGCAAAACTCGTCGGGCAGATCTCGACACAACACCGGCACAAAATAACCCCTGGCAGTCTAAACCGGGTATTTTTTAGTCAAGATAGATATTGGTT
>NW_018130219.1:0-2028 GCF_001952655.1 Monopterus albus
TGTAATTTCCAATTAAACTTACACGGGGGCCGTAAAATGCCCAGGTCTCACGTACACTATTGGCCCTATGTGTTTCCTTATATTGTTGCACGGCAGTTAACATGCCGACGTTAAACTGTTATTGTTGCACTATGGTTCCACTTTTTTTCTCCCGGGCCCCGAACTGATGTTATTTTAATTTAATTTCTAATTTTTTCCGTTCATTGCGCCCCACCTGTCATGTCTTTATTCCCCACTAGTGGGGCGCGCCCCACACTTTGAGAGCCACTGCATTAATAAAGAGAGCAAAGTGAAGCGGGCGTGGCGTATCCTGCGGGAGGCCGGCCCGAGCCACTGGGCGAAGGTTGGCCTGAGAACAATGCCGGTGTTCTGCCAATTCTTCATACCTTATCAGATTTTCATACCCAAACTGTCTGCGCATGCGCATTAGGCTCCGCGCATGCGCAGTTATGGACTGACTAACCCCACCCCGATCCATCCCCCTAACCCTAACCACTTTGTGAACGGTGGGTAGCACGTTTTGATAGGTAGCAAAATCTGACAAAACACCGGTCTGAGCATCTCACAAGCTGGCAGCGTGGGTGGGCGGGGTCAACATTTGAGCCAACCGGTTGAAGAAAGCAATAATTATGGATCAGTGTTCAGTTTGAATCGAGGTAGCCATGCTCCAGGAGGTGCTTAGTCCACACCGATGAATTCAGGCAAGATTTCAGTCTAACGTGGAGTCCAGCTCTCCTGCTGCATCGCCTCTGACGAACCCTGCCCAGGAGAGGGCCATCAGAGCATTGAAGGAAAGGAGGTATGGACGCTAGCGGTGGTAGCTTCGATTGATAGCTTCGGTGGACACTAGAACGACTAAACATTGAGTTACGTATTTCTAGAAGCGTCGGGTGATCATATACCAGGGCAGAGAAAACACAGGCAGCATCAATTATAACAAAACAGCACATACATAGGAGGAGCAGGTGGCAGGCCAAATACAGCGGCGCCATCTTGGAATATGGAACATGGATGTCTTGTAGAGACATCCTGATGTAACCTGATCTACAGCTCCAATTGTTCTCAAAGTTCAAGACCTTTGCATGAGCCTGTGGGGAGTGGTTTATATAATGAAGTGACTTGCCATGTTGCAGTTTCCAAACCTTATGAAGTACCAAAACTGTAGATTGGATTATTTACCTCAAACTCAGATTAGGATAGAAACAGAACCGGGTTTCATTTTATATCTGTAGAACCTACAGCTATAGTTCCTTTCATTGCTTTCTGGAAAGTATGAACCAAGAAGCCAAACATTTGGAAGTTGTAGCAAGTTGTGGTAAATGTTAATGTCTGATTAGTGATTAGATAGAGGTTCAAGACCTTTGAGAGTTTACATGTCAGGTAATCATCTACATCATTAAGTAGAATGTGTGACTAGTCTTGGTGCTTCAGTGACTAGTCTTCAGCTACTTCAGATTATTAGAAATGTTTCTTCTGACTACGAGCAGTCCTCATCTATATGATGAATATTTTACTGAGTGTTTGGAAAGTAACCACTACAGAATGACTGAGGTAACCTGAAGACCCTGGCCTCCTTTGCAAACTCTGGACCCAGATGACAGCCTCAGCTGATCCTTAATGCCTGTGTTTGAGACTAAAGTTTGGTGTTGCAGGACTACAGTCACATCTAAGAGGACTATTCATAGTCATAAAAAACTTGAAAAATAAAAATTGTGTTTTTGTCACCTCGGGTTCCTTCAACTAATTGGCCTTATACTTGTATAGTGCTTTTCTATGCTTTACAGCACACTCAAAGCGCTTTTACACTACTCGGCCATTCACCCATTCGCACTCCCAAACACTCACACCGGTGACATCACCGGGAGCAACTTGCTCAAGGACACTTCAACACGTTGACTGGACAAGCCAGGAATTGAACTGCTAATCTTCCGGTTAGGAAACGACCCGCTCTACCTCCTGAGCCACAGCCTCCCCCAAGAAATGAGCTTTCTTACTAAATATGTACAGTGATTGCATGTTGGTCTCCAA
>NW_018130220.1:0-812 GCF_001952655.1 Monopterus albus
CTAAGGACCGGATAAACGATTCTGATTAGCTGGGAGGCGGGACTAAGGGGCGGGACCACCTGTCAAATTAATTCTGATGAGAAGTGGTACCTTTATTGTGTGTTGCAGTCATTGGTATAAAGTAAAAACAGCAGAGGGGAGAGCACACATCCCTGGGGGGCGCCTGTGCTTATTGTCCAGGTGCAAAATGTGGTTTTCCCCAGCCTCACCTGCTGCTTCCTGTCTGTCAGAAAGCAAGTAAACCACTCTCGGGGGGGCAGTGAGCTGGGTCAGTTTGGAGTGGAGGATGTCTGGGATAATGGTGTTGAATGCTGAGCTGAAGTCCACAAAGAGGGCCCGTGCATAGGTCCCTGGGGAGTCGAGGTGTTGCAGGATGTAATGCAGTGCCATGTTCATTGCATCGTCCACAGGTTTTTATTGCTTTTCAAAAATAACTTAAAATGTGTCATTGTGGAAAATGGAACTGATGCTTTGAAAATGATTTTTATTTTATATTTGTATATTTTTGCATTCATATAATCCAAAACAAAATCTTAAATGTACTGTTTAAGATGCATTTTTAGGATGGTTGGATTTTTTTTTTTTTACAAGAAATATTATAATTTAACAGTGACCCGACTCAGTCCCACAGCTTCTCCAAGAATCACTGTCACTTTACAATTCATGGTTAGAGCGTTTCACAAAAATTGCTAATGTGGCATTTTGCTCAACTTTCTTTTTGATTGTTTTTTTTAAGAAAGAAGTCATAAATTCTTATAAACTGCTGTTGTTTATATGCAGCAGCATGGAGACCATAATGATGAGAAACATTT
>NW_018130220.1:1045-2027 GCF_001952655.1 Monopterus albus
AAACATAGCGTACCCTGCCATTGGCTTCAATGGCACACTGCCAAAACAGGCTTCAGAATAGATGTCTTCAGATGAACTGTAGGTTTTTGGTACTTGCTTGATTTTTCTACCTCTAAAGCGTACAAACATACATAGACACATTTTAACAAGACACATAAAACAACTGATATTTGCTTCCAAACATTCATTGTACTGCCAATAAGATTAGATTAAATAAGACTCAACTTTATTATTACCCTCCCGACCTCAGACCCAGCAGCAACTCCCCTGACAATTATTACCCTTCCCTCCA
Organism: Monopterus albus; assembly: GCF_001952655.1. Lineage (NCBI taxonomy): Eukaryota > Metazoa > Chordata > Actinopteri > Synbranchiformes > Synbranchidae > Monopterus > Monopterus albus. The sequence continues at coordinate 1,338 of NW_018130220.1, forward strand.
GCTCTCGATCTCTAATGATTTGTGAAAAGGATGTGCGTGGTCTTTTTAAAAAAACAAAAGATCACAAAGGCGCCAGGCCCAGCTGGTGTGACCCCCTTCTGCCTGAAAGTGTGTACCGATCAGCTGGCTCCCATCTTCACACTTATCTTCAACATGTCACTGGAGCTGTGTGAAGTCCCCTCCTGCTTAAAACGCTCCACCATCATCCTAGTCCCCAAGAAAACCTTCATCAGTGGACTGAACGACTACAAACCTGTCACCCTGATATCTGTAGTTATGAAGACTATGATAAATAAAGCTGATTCTGATTCTGTGTATATTATCTGTAGTTTTAGGTGTTACTTGATTAATAAATTACTTATACCTTCAGTTTTGAATTCCAGCTTGGGTTCAAATGCTTCTTCATTTCCTTCATCTCTTCCCTTCTCTATGGTGATCTGTTGCATTTCCATGGCTGCTCTCTTCTGTTTCTCTGAGTTTCTATTTGTAGTCTTTTACCTGGCTAGTCAACTTGCCAGTCAGGTTGTGTAACTTTTTTGTCCTGCACTCATGCAAATAAAGGTGCAGATCAAACCCTATTTTAGGGCTCGGGCGGGGCACTGACACAAACACTTACAGGAATCATGGTGTTCATGTGTTTTATTTTTGTTTTTATTTTTTGCTCGGACATGGGAGACAAGACAACAGATA
>NW_018130221.1:0-2027 GCF_001952655.1 Monopterus albus
GGCCCATCATCACTCCATTGACTATTTGTTTTTTTTTCCTGCTACCGCTGATCAACGCCCGGTCCTCTCACTACTCCTCTCCTCCTGTATATATTTTTGCACTGTTGACACTGTTAATAAATCTCACTGCTTTCACCGAAGCCAGCTGCCTGGGTCCGTTAATTTCTCCGCTCGTTCATCAGTGTGTCGAGCGTTCATAACATCTAGGTTCCTTCCCTTAACACCAAACCTGCCCATCACCTCCTCATCACCTTTGTTCCCCTCACCAACGTGCCCGTTTAAGTCTGCCCCAATCACCACTCTCTCCCCTCTGGGAATACTCTCCATCACCTCATCTAACTCACTCCAGAATCTCTCCTTCTCTTCTAGCTCACATATGAGACAGAACTCAAATGTATTCATGAAGTCTAGTCTGAAGGCAGATTTCAACGCAATTCCTCAGAGTGATATTGAGTAGCTTCATAAATAGAGGCTCAGGTCTCCGACAGTGTAGCTCACTTTAGGGAACTGCGCACTTGGTGCTGTCTGATGTGAGTTTGATTACAACAATCAAAACTGTGCCATCTTTCATTAAATATTAGTTTTGCTTTTTACATCGAGAGAAACAAATGAACCAAGAACAGAAAGTGCACCGAAAAAAGGACTCACCGGGTCTTTGGATTTACACAAAATATGCTAGTATATGCAACGCAATTCATTCATATTTCCTGTGTTAACATAATTCAAACAAGTTAACCCCTAAAGAAAATTGTTGGTTTTACACATGATCATTGTGTGGGACCGATGTACACATTACAATCAAGTAAATCCAACAAATCTTTTTTTTCAGTGTGGGGGGTTGTCATTTGATGTACTTTACTGCTGCATTTGATTACAAAGTGGCCTTAATTTGATTTGTCAAATTGAAACTGTCACATCAAGTCAGTCCATCAGTCTGTAGTTGATTGTACAGTTCCTGTGAGTCTAATATGTTGAATGGTTTCCCTCCTCGTATTTTTTTGTACTGATGCAAAAAGAAAAAAAATTTATGTAATGATCATATCTTATTTGACTTCATTCTATAATAAAAAAAAATTAAAGTCCAACTCTTTTGAAAATCTTGGTCTTCTCTTCATCACTGCCTTCTGAGGTCTTGTCTCAACCTCAGCTCTCTCCCACTGCTGTGGTGGACTCTGTGTCCAACCGCTCCATTTCACAGCGTTGGCAACTCACATTCATGGCTTTCTAATAATGTTTCACACTGACAAACAGTACTAATACCCAGTACTCCAAGTCTTGTCTCAGCAGCTACACCCATAAAGTGTTATTTTATAAAACTACTTATAAAAACACATATAACTGTTTGTAAGTTGTTCATGTCATTGAAACAAACAAAAGACAAAACTTCAGTTATAATAAATGTTACCTCCAGCCCTACCAAAACTTGAGGAATGACTGAGAACTTCTGCAGCAGAAGTCATATCTTCTCTGTGTAAATGAATGCAATGTGCTCTAAATGTGATTCAGTAATGAGAGCACATCTGTTCATAGTGTTAGCCAAGAAACTGCATTTCATTGCCTTGTACTTGTACATGGGTAATGACAATAAAGTTGAATCTAATCTAATCTATTCTAAATTAATTCTCAAAACATTATCACAAAGCATGATGTGAAAGCACAATAATTAAGCTTTGATTTTATATTTGCTTTTCTTCCTTGATTCATAAAATTCTGCAGATGTGAACTCATCATAGATTTTGAGTAGTGTATTAACATTTCTGATGAAACCAGAACCCTGCTAAATAAATTCATTCCTTCTAACTGCCTCTTAAACTGTACTGTGGTCCTGAATCCTCAGTCTTCACAGTAACTGCTGCTAGACACATTGAACTGTTTGAAACATTTAATAGACTGTTGTTTCAACTTTTTTCTCTGCCACACGTTTTTTATTTTGTTTAGTTTAGTTTTTGTGTTATTCATGTAAAGTGAGTGAGCAACAGTCCCTCCTGCTGCTTCCGTGTTTAAGGATAAAAATGGAACAAATGCTA